>NW_006409016.1:868056-872993 GCF_000296735.1 Chrysochloris asiatica | reverse complement strand
TTGAAGGGTGACTAAGGGTCAGAGTCTCTGGCATCCACCAGTCTCGAGCAGACCAGTAAGCCTAATCATTTTTTTAGGATTGTGAGTGTTGGTCTACATTTTTCTCCCACTCTATCGAGGACCACCTTTCAGAACAGTTGGTAGTGATAGCCAGGCATCATCTACTTGTTCTGGTCTGAGTCCCAGAGACTGATGCTGTCATGGACCATTAGTCCACTGGACTAATTTTTTCCATGTGTCTTGGACTTTCTTCAGTCTTCTCAGTAGATGGAGAGATAGCTGAGCTTTGAAGACCCCAGACAGTACTCTTCATAGCAGGATGTGTAATATTTCCTTTGGGGACTATGTTATGCCAATTGAACTTGGAGTCACCCAAAAGCACGATCCTGAACCCCCAGGCCCTGGGACTCATTCCTGCAGGGTGTTTGGTTGTCTCTAAGAAGTTTTCATAGTTTTGTACACTTTATGCTTCACCATATTCATAAATATAGTTCAAGCATAAACTAATGTACATATGCTCTCTGTCAAACCTGTGTTTATTCGTGGGTATACTTCCATTCTCCCTCCCACACCTGTCCAGCCTGCATGTCTATCCACACAACTGTTACTGCAGGATTGTTCCTATCACAGTTCTTAGGTCTGCTTGCTTTTAACTTTTTCTTTTAAGTTTTTATTGTGAACTGAGTGATAGTTTACATGGGAGAACATTGGATTTACAATCTCCTCTGTGCATCATCATTCAACAGTATTTGCTTTATTTCCCTCTTGATTTTTGTTATTGTTTGTGGGGGGTAATGTACATAGAAACACTCAGGAATATATGATAATTTATACAACCAAAGGGCACATTCTGCAAGCCTGCCTCCTGGCCGCCAGCACCCAGTCCCTGCCTTTAACTCTTGTACTCTGTCCCATATGTGTCCCTGCCTCCCCCAGTTTTTGCCGGACTTCATTTTATAATGACTTCATCCATGTTAACATGCGTTTTTGCCTCTAGCCATAAATTTATCCTTCTTTCCCCTTGCACCCCTGGTAACCCTCAAAGAATGTTTCTTTTTAATATGACATTCTTTTCTTGAGTTTTTACAATAGTAGTCTAACACAATATTTGCCTTTTGTGATTGACCTATTTCACTCAGTATAGTGTCTTCCAGACTCATCCATGTTATGAGGTTTTCACAGATTCATCATTATTCTTTTCCATTGAGTGTAATGTACCATTTATCCATCCTTCTATTGATGGTCAGTGCCATCTTGCTACTAGTTCCAAGTCCATGGCATAGTCACCACCACTGGTGTCACGCTGTGGGTTAATTGCACTAAACTGCAAAGTCGGTCTAACCACAAGGTTGGCGGTTCAAGCTCACCAGAAATAGGGTTGCTATGCGTCACAACTGATTCAACGGCACTTAACAACATCAACAACTATATATAACTACAAATAGTCCTACGTTGAACGTAGGTATACAAGTTCTATTCGTATCACCTATTTTATTTCTTGAGGATATATACCAAAAGAAGTCCTGGTGTGGCGCCATAGAATAAGTACTTGACCTCATGGTTGGTTTGAACCAAAAGGTCGTCAGTTCAAACTCACCAGCCATTCTTCAGAAACCCTATACAGGATCGCTATGAGTCAGATTCAACTCGACGGCACCTAACAACAACAACAACATATACCAAGTAGAGGCATTGTTGGGTCATGCTATATTTCTGTTTCCAACTTTTTGAGGACATGCCACACTATTTTGTTTGCATCATTTTACAGTACCACCAGCATTGTAGGAGTGTCCCAGGCCAACAACATTAGCCGATTCCTATTTTTTTGAACTTTGCTATTAATGCTGGGGTGAGAAGATATTGCATTGCTTTCATTTTTTATATGCATCTCTCTAATGGCTAATGATCACCAGCATTAATTCATATATTTGCAAAGTGACTGAATGTCTTCTTGGGTGAAGTTCTCTGCCTTGGGTGAATGTTCATGTTCTCTGCCTATTTCTGAATTGGATTATTTGTCTTTTTCTTGTTGAGGTGTTGACGTTTTCTATACATTTTAGATATTAATCCCTTTTCCAATATATCATTGCCAAAATATTTATCCCAATCTACGGGGGAAATCTCCTTTTTATGATACATATATAAATATGTGTGTGTGTGTATACATAAGTGTGTCTGTGTGTATATATATATATATATATATAGCTGTTAAGTGCCTTGGAGTCAATTCTGACTCATAGCGACTCTGTGGAGCATCCGAAGAGCAGCTGGTGGGTTTGAATTGCTGACCTTGCTGTTCAGTGCTTATTCTATACCACCACACTATGTTGTTGTTATGTACCCTTGAGTCTATTCCTACTCATAGTCACCTTGTATAGAGTTTCTGAGGCTATGAATCTTTGAAGGAGCAGAAAGCCTCATCTTTCCCCCTCTGAGGGATTGGTGGGCTTGAACCATAAACCATGTGGTTTGCACTCCAGTGCTTACAGTACAGTGCCACCATGCTCCATATATGTTTTTGTTGTTGTTAAGTGCTGTTGAGTTGGTTCCAACCAGTAGCAACCCTGTATAGAGTTTCCAAGGAGTGGCTGGTGGGTTTGAAATGCTGACTTTGCGGTTCAAACTGACCTTACGGTCCAGCACATTATCATGCAACGGCCACATCAGAACTCCTACTTTCTCTCGATAGAAAAATAGATAGATAGATATTTTGTTCCTCTGTTTAAATTTATTTGTATGTGTTTCATCATTATTATTTTCCTGGTTTCCTATTCAGAGTTCTCTTTGTTATTGTACAGGAATCTGACTAGTTTGTGTGCTGATCTTGTACTCTGCCACTTTGCTGATTCTTTCAATGAGTTCCTACAATTTTCTTGCTAAGTGGGATTTTCTAAGTATAGGATCATATAGCAAATCGAGAGAGGTTTACTTCTTTTGTCCATTTTAAGGCCTTTAATTTTCCTTTCTTACCTTATAGTTCTGGCACAATATTGAATACAGTGCTGATGAAATACATCCTTGTCTGGTTCCTGTTTGTAAGCAGAATGCATTCAGTTTCTCTCCATTGAGAATAATGTTGGCTAATGGTTTTGTATATATGCCCTTAATTATATCAAGAATTTCCCTTGTTCTGTTTGAGTAACTGCCTTTTGATCTATGTACAGGTTCCTCATGAACACAATTTAGTGTTCTGGAATATTCATTCTCAATGCTGTCCATAGCTTGTCATGATCCACACAATCAAAAAGCCTTTGCACAAATAATAAAGACCAGAAGAGTTGTGGGATGTCATCAAGAACATCATACATGAAGAAAGCAAAAAGTCATTGAGAAGACAAGAAAGAAGGAAAAGGTCAAAATGGATGTCAGAAGAGACACTGAAACTTACTCTCCAGTGTAGAGATGTTAAAGTAAATGGGAGAAATGAGATGGTACAAGAGCTGAACAGAAAATTTCAAAGGTCAGCTCAAAAAGTCAAAGTCAAATATTACAACGAAATGTGCAAAGATCTGGAGTCAGAAAACCAAAAAGAAGAACACAATCAGCATTTCTCAAGCTGCGGTAACTGAAGAAAAAATTCAAGCCTCAACTTTCGTTATTGAAGAATTCTCTGGGCAAATTATTGACTGATGCGGAAAACATCAAAAGAAGATGGAAGGACTACACAGAGTTACTGTACCAAAAGGAAATGGTTGATGTTAAACCATTTCAAGAGGTAGCATATGGGATCGCAGCTAGGGTGGAGGTGCAATGAAGTTTGCTGTCAGCAATACCACAGAATACCAGGCAAAGCAGATCCAGGGCAGAGTTCCAAAACTTGGAACCACAGAGATAGGAATATTTTAAAGTTTGAAGGCTTACAGATTCTGGAAATTGAAGCTGAAGTTAAAAAATCGCGTACTTTTGAATTTGTTGGGTTGGGCTTGGAGGCCCAGGGCCGACATCTTGGGCAAAACCAAATGGCAAGACCAAACAAGGGGAGCAGAAACACCATGGAAAAACACCACAAGAACCTTGGGACAAAGGTGGACAATATACTTTGTAAGTTTTGCTTTGTTCTGATTTTTTTTTTTTTTTGGTATCTGATCATTGGTGTGGCCACTGTTTGCCCACCACCATTCTAGTGACTAGAGGGGAAGCCTGAGCATGTGGTCACCCCCCCCCACCCTCACCACTGGTGGGTTCTTCTGCCACACATGTGCACAGATACTCAGCCCAAGAGCAGGCCCTGAACTTTTCTTATTTGTTTTTTGTTCTGTTCTTTAACACGGGAAAGAGCAAGAGAGGGTTGTAGGTAGAAAAAGAGAGTTTAAAAGCAAAACAGGCCAAGGGTTGGATTGGAGCCTGAGTTGCAGCATAACGACCAACACGGGCATCTTGGAATCTCTTGAGCAGCTTTGAAGACAGGAAGATGAAGAGAAGACATTAAAATCGTACTCATATTAGCCTACAGATTTTTTCCTTTCTTTTTCTTCTCTCCCTTTTTTGTGTTTAGAGACTGCAGTATTCAGTCTTGTTTTTGTTGTTGCTGTTTTTTAGTCTTTTTTTTTTTTCTTTCTCTCATTTCCCCCCCACTGGTGTTGTTTTCCTGTTATATGCCCACCTTTCTGCCTTTGGACGCTTTGTCTCCCCTATATTACACAAGAAGAGACAATAACTGCTGCCATATAGTCAAGCTAAAATCACACTCTATAAAAGAAAACCCAGGCAAGAACCAAGACCAACTGCCATATACCAGGGAAATAGACAACACCTGTGAAAGTGACTCTGCGTTAAGCAATAAGAAGAGTGAAAAGGGAAGCCCACATCCTGATCACATCTTCCTGGAAGCAATCAGAAAGCATAAAAAAATACCAAAACACATACTCAATTAAGTATTAAGACCACAGATAAACATTAAACATGTCCAAGAAGCAAAAGCAGATGACCATATCAGC
>NW_006409016.1:865862-867956 GCF_000296735.1 Chrysochloris asiatica | reverse complement strand
ACTAAAGGTAATACAGAAATGGCTGCAAGCACACATTGACAGAGAATTTCCAGAGGTTCAAGCTGGATTCAGAAGAGGCCGTGAAATTAGAAATATCACTGCTGATGTCCAATGGATCTTGGCTGAAAGCAGAGAATATCAGAAAGATATTTACCTGTGCTTTATTGACTTTGCAAATGTATTTGATTGTGTGGACCATGACAAGCTATGGACAACATTGTGAAGTATGAGTATTCCAGAACACTTAATTGTTCTCCTGAGGAATCTGTACATGGACCAAGAGGCAGTTGTTCAAACAGAACATGGAAACATTGAGCGGTTTTAAATTAAGAAAGGTGTGCTACAGAGTTGTATTCTTTCACCATACTTATTCAACCTGTATGCTGAGTAAATAATCTAAGAAGCTATGTTATATAAAGAAAAATATATCATCAGGATTGGAGGAAGACTCATTAACAACCTGCGATATGCAGATTATACAACCTTGCCTGCTGAAAGTGAAGAGGACTTAAAATATTTACTGATGAAGATCAAAGAGCACAGCCTTCAGTACTTGCATCTCAATGTAAAGAAAACAAAAATCTTCACCATTGGATCAATAAAGATTGAAGTTGTCAAGGACTTCATTCTTCTTGGGTCAACTATCTACACTCATGGAAGCAGCAGTCAAGAAATCAAACAACGTATTATATTGCATTAGGCAAATCTGTTGCACAAGACCTTTTTAAAGAGTTGAAGAGCAAAGATGTCAGCTTGAGGACTAAGGTGTGCCTGATCATGGTATTTTCAAAAACATCATTTGCATGTGAAAGCTGGACAGTGAATAATAAAGACCGTAGAAGAATTGATGCTTTTGAGTTATGTTGTTGAAGGAGAATATTGAAAGTGTCATGGGCTGACAAAAGAACCAACAGAACTGTGTTGGAAGAAGTGCAGGCAGAGTGCTCCTTGGAGGTCAGTATGGCCATACTTCGTCTCTCATACTTCAGACATATTGTCAGGAGGGACCAATTGCTGGAGAAGGATATCATGTTTGATAAGGTGGAGGGTCAGAGAAAAAGAGGAAGACCCCCAGTGAGATGGATGGCAAAGTGGCAGCATCAATGGACTCAAGTGTGGCAGCAATAGTGAGATTGGCCCAGGATCAGGCAGTGTTTCGTTCTGCTGTGCATAAGGTCGCTATAAGTCGGTACTGAGTCAATGGCACCTAACAAATACAAGAACAACATCCAGGACCATAGTGTGTTCTTCCATTTATGTAAGTTTATTTTGGTTTGTTTTAGTAATGTGTGGCTGTTTTTACATAGATCTTTTGTATCTCTGGTTAAATTTATTTCTATTTCATCATTTTGGGTGGCTACTGTAAATGGTATGATTTTCCTGATTTCCTATTCAGAGTTCTCTTTGTTAGTATACAGGAATCTGACTAGTTTGTGTGCTGATCTTGTACTCTGCAACTTTACTGATTCCTTCAATGAGTTCCTACAATTTTCTTTCTGAGTGTTTGGGATTTTCTTTGTATAGGATTATATCATCGTATAGCTATTCGAGAGAGGTTTACTATTTTAGCTCTGGTTAAGACTTCCTGCACAATATATTTTGTTTTTCAATGTTTTATTTTGAATTATGTGATAGTTTACCTGGGAGAACATTAGCTTTACATTCATACTATTGTATATTCTTTCACTGCCATGGTTACAATCCCCTCCATGCATCATCAAACAACCAAAGGGTATCCTCTGCAAGCCTGTCCCTCAGTCATCAGCACACAGCCCCTCTCTCTCTCTGGGTCTAGAGTCCCAAACCACTCCATCTCTCCACATTAGCATCTCTGCTTCCATCTCTGCCGTCACTGTTTATCTGGATAGGGTCCTGCACGCCACTCTTCTCCCTTGATGATCCCAGGGACCTCTCCTCCCAGACTGCAAAGTCAACCACTGCCCTCCTTTTGCTACAAAACGTCTGCCTTTACATTTCCAACCCTCATAGTCAGTCCTGATGGCAATTATTCACTATTGTACCACAAGAGTCCTATCCCTATCTCCTTTCATCAGTCTCGCCCAGACAGATTGGATACTACTCAGTGGCGATTCT
>NW_006409016.1:865044-865637 GCF_000296735.1 Chrysochloris asiatica | reverse complement strand
AAGCAAGTCAGATTAAGCTCAGATCTCTCAGCAGAAACCATGCAAGCAAGAAAGCATGGGGAGACATATATAAAACCCTGAAAGAACAAAAATGCCAACCAAGAGTGCTTTATCCAGCAAAGCTATTAATCAAATATAACTGTGTAATGAAAACATTCCAGGATAAACAGAAGCTAAGGGATTTTGCCAAAGCCAACCCTGCACAGCAGAACACCCTAAAGGGAGTTCTGTGGACTGAGAACCAACAAGAACAGACAACAATCAGAGATTGACATACGTGGAAGCACCTCCCCAAATTAAGTCAACAAAAGGAAGAGTTGAGAACAGAACAAAATTATAAGAACAAATTCAGAGAATCTGGGAGGTCAGTCTATGATCAAAACAAGTAAAATGTAAAGGAGGGTGGACACATGGGAACAGAGATCCAGATGGTAAGAAGGTCAGGTCGATTACAGGATAGAATAGACTGCACTAAATGGACAGAAAATTGATGGACTGTAAGGCAACCTCAAAGAAAATTAACACTTCACAACATACCAAGAGAATGAAAATCCAAGAAGAACATGGCAACATTAAAACTATGAGGAAACTCA
>NW_006409016.1:863795-864944 GCF_000296735.1 Chrysochloris asiatica | reverse complement strand
ATACTGCTGGCCAACCAGGTCTCCACCCGGGTTCACAGGAGTCTATTGAACCTGGTAGGGCTTAGCTTGAAGCTTCATTGCCATTTTTCCCTCACTTTCCCTTATTGGTGACCAACATGGTCACCAATCAGAGCGCATGTCTGCTCGTGTATTCCCCTTGTGTCTTAGTCTTGGCAGGGGTTTGCTCTGCCTGGGGACCCAACTACTTACCTTGATGTCTCCTGGGCAAGCAACTCACTTCTTCTTGTAGTAGTTAGTTGGACTGCCATTATTGTTTTGTATTTTTCCTGTTGGTCTTTCTTTCAAAAAGTATCTTCTATATGATCCTATACATAGAAAACCCCAAAGACTCAGTAAAAATGCTACTAGACCTCATTGGAAGATTCAGCAAAGTGACAGGATATAAGATCAACATACAAAAATCAGTTGGATTTCTCTATACCAAAAACGACAGCATTGAAAAGGAAATTAGGAAAGCAATATCATTTACAATAGCCACCCAAAGGATGATATATCTAGGAATAAATGTAAACAGAGAAACAAAGGACTTATACAATGAAAATTACAAAACACTACTATAAGAAACCAAAAGAGACTTACAAAAATGGAAGAATGTACCATGTTCCTGGATAGGAAGACTTAACATTGCAAAAATGTCAATACTTCCCAAAGCAATTTACACATATAATGCAATTCCAATCCAAATCCCAATGACATTCTTCAAAGAGATGGAAAAAGCAATCACAAACTTTATATGGAAAGGAAAGAAACCCAGGATAAGCAAAGCACACTGCTTAATAAGAAGAATAAGGTTGGAGGCCTGTCACTTCCCGACTTCAAAATTTACTACACGGAGACAGTGCTTAAAACAGCTTGGTACTGGTACAATGAAAGATACATAGATCAACGAAACAGAATTGAGAATCCAGAAATTAGCGCATTTACATACAGCCAACTGATTTTTGGTAAAACACCTAAATATCTCGCATGGGGAGGTGATAGTCTTTTCAACAGATGGTGCTGGCAGAACTGGAAAACGATAAGCAAGATTGAAACAAGACCTTCACCTCACACCTTATACAAAAACCAACTCAACATGGATTAAGGACCTAAATGTGAATCCCAGAATTATGAAGGCCATCAATGAAA
>NW_006409016.1:856456-862905 GCF_000296735.1 Chrysochloris asiatica | reverse complement strand
ATTAGACACAGGATAGTTTGGGTGCTGGGGAGGGGGCAATATACAATTAGTGAGAGGGGAATGGAAGAACAAAGCAGATGGAAAAACAATTAGACAGGTCTCAATGGGCTAAGTGGGACAGAGGTAAATAATGATATATGCACAACCTGGGAACAACAGCGTTCTGGGATACAGAGATTGAGCCATGGTTGGAATGGAGAAAAGGGGGGAATAATGTTAAGATTCTTGGATGTAAAGCTAATGTTCTCCCATGTAAAGTACCACATAATTCACAATAAAACATTTAAGAAAAAAAAAAAAAAAAGTATCTTCTGTTCTTCTAGCCGCTCCAGGCTGGTCTGCTTGTCCTTTCAAGTGGAGATTTCCCACTTCAGAAGATTCTGGATGGAGTTCAGAATTCCACCTATAATCTTAAGTAATGCAGAGGCTCCTTCACCAGGCAAGTTGTAGCCCTATTATAGGTATTACAATCAATTATAGGCAAAAGACAGACTTACAAGCTTTCTATGGTGATATTTCTGGCTATTCCTTTCTCTCCCCCTCAAGTGTCTATTTTACAATGGTATGCAAGGGAAACCAAGATTCAAAAGACAGCCATGCATCTTAACATTATTTCCTCCCTTTTACCCATTCAAACCATGCCTCAATCCCTGTACACCAGAACCCTGTTGTTCCAAGGTTGTGCATACATCATTATTCCTGTGCATTATTGAATAGGAGTGCTGATAAAAGGCATCCTTGTCTGGTTCCTGTTTGCAAGTGGAATGCATTCAGTTTCTCTCCATTGAGTTATTGGTTTTGTCCTTATGCCTTTAAACATATTGAGGAATTTCCCTTCTATTCCTATTTTGTTGGGTGCTTTTATTATGAATGAATGTTAGATTTTGTCAAAGACCATTTCTGTATCAATTGAGATGGTCATGTGGTTCTTATCCTTGGTATTATTTTTGTGACGGGTTGACATGTATTACTTTTCTAATATTGAACCATCCTTGCATACCTACAATGAATCCCACATGGTCAAGTTTTTAAAAATTTGGGGGGATTCTATTGGCTAGAATTTTGTTGAGAATGAAGGATATCAGTCAATAATTTTATTTTTGTGGTATTTTTGACTGGTTTCAGTATCAGAGATATGCTCGATTCCTAAAACGAATTCAGGATATTTCTTACTCTTCTATACTCTGGAATAGTATGAGCAGAATAGATGTTATCTTTTCTTTGAATGTTTGGTGTAAATTGCCAGTGAATACACATGGGCCCAGAACTTTTTTCTTTCCTTACTAGGAGTTTCTTATTGATTGGATCAATTAATTTTTTATAGGTCTGTTAACATTTTCTTCATTCTGTGTTTGATAAAATGCCTTCATGTGATGCTTGACCATTTTGTCTTCTCTTTATGGTTATCATGAATGACAGCAGCATCTAGAAGCCAAATTATAAGGGTGAGCCATGAGTGAGTGTATCTCCCTAATAGGTACAATTCTATGCTCTTTCATTTTGAGAAAATTGTTTATTTCAAGAAGCAAAAGGATGTTTCAGATGGAAATTTCAGATGATTCAAACTGAGCTCAGGAAAAATAATATTACAAAATCATCTCTTTGCATTCTTAACTCTGGATACATACATAAAGCAAGTAAAACTGTACAGCTAATAAAAATTGGAAGATTCTGGGTCTGCCTGGTGCTGTCTTGTTTCCCTTTACACACACTCACCCCCCACCAACTGTGACCTCAAAATTTCTGATAAAATAGAAGTAGTCATTAGGACTAAGTGCTCTGTTCCTTTTAAAACAATGGCATAGGGGTGACATCTGACCTCTTCTAATTTCACAAGGGGGAAGAGAATCATAATTTGCACCAGTCTCATAAGGTTGAATTCCTAAGAGACATGCCTCCATTCTCCAACTTAACAATTTCTTTTTTTTTTATAGATTCTGCACCAACCATCTATTTAATGACATGCTCTATTACTTTGATGAGTTTGATAATTTGTTGCAATGACTACTCATAACTCTCAGACAATACTCAAAATTATGTGGCTTATTAGGGAAATAAAGAAGTCAGATATAGTGCCAGAAGATGAGCCTCTCAGGTTGGAAGGCACTCAAAATTCAACTGGTGACGAGCTGCCTCCTCAAAGTAGAGCTGACCATGATAGGCAAATAGAACAAAACTTTCAAGATCTTCATTTGCTGATGGAGCACAACTCAAAATGAGGATAAATATAACTATCCATTGATAATTGGAACATGGAATGTATGAAACATGAATATAGGAATATTGGAAACTGTTTAAGAATGAAACGGAACACATAAAGATCAATATCTTAGGTATTAGTGAGCTGAAAAGGAATGGTATTGGCCACTTTGAATATGATAATCCTGTGGTTTACCATGCCAGGAATGACAAATAAAAGAAAATTTACATCACATTCATTATCAAAAAGAACATTTCAAGATCTATCTTGTGATAGGATAATATCCATATACCTATAAGGAAGACCACTATTATTCAAATTTATGCACCAACCACTAAAGCCAAAAATGATGAAATTGAAAAATTCTACTAACTTATTCAATCTGAAATTGATCAAATATGCAATGTAGATGTACTGAGAATTACTGAAAGTTGAAATTCAAAGGTTGGAAACAAAGAGGAAGGATCAGTAGTTGGGAAATTTGGCCTTGGTGATGGAAATGATGCTGGAGATCACATTGCAGAATTTTACAAGGTCAATGACTTCTTTTTTAAAACAACATAAAACATACACGTGGATCACACTTGATGGAATACACAGAAATCAAATTGACTACATCTGTAGAAAGAGATGGTGGAAAAGTTCCATATCATCAGGCTAAACAAGGCCAGCGGCAGAATGTGGAACAGACCATCAATTGCAAATATGCAAGTTCAGGCTGAAGATGAAAACTAAAACAAGCTCATCAGAGCCAAAATATGACCTTGAATATATCCCACCTGAATTTAAACAGCATCTCAAGAGCAGATTTGATGCATTCTACCCTAATGACTAAAAACAAGAATTGTAGGATGAAATGAAGAATACAAAACAGGAAGAAAGCCAAAGGTTATTAAGAAGACAACAAAGAAGGAAAAGACCAAAATGATGTCATAAGAGACTCTGAAAGTTGCTCTGCAGCATAGAGATGCTAAAGCAAATGGAAGAAATGAGTAAGTAAAAGAGCTGAACAGAAAAATTTAAAGGACAGCTCAAGAATGAAATCTGCAAAGACCAGGAGTTAGGAAATCAGAAGGAAAGAACACACTCAGCTTGTCTCAAGCTAAAAGAACTGAAGAAAAAAAAAAATTCAAACCTCGACTTACAATATTGAAAGATTTTATGAGCAAAATATTGAATGATGCAGAAATCGTCAAAAGAAGATGGAAGGAATACGCACTCACTGTACCAAAAAGAAATGGTTAAAGTTCAACCATTTCAAGAAATAATGTATGAGCAAGAGATAATGGTACTGAAGGAGGAAGTACAAGGTGCACTGAAGGCCTTGGCAAAGAACAAGGCTCTGGGAATTGATGGAATACAAATGAAAATCTTCCAACAAATTGATGCAGCACTGGAAGCACTCACTCATCTATTCCAAGAAATTTGGAGATGGAACAAACAAGATGGCAGATTGGGTGGACGTGCAGTGAGGAGCTCCGCCGGCAACAACACATAATACAGGACCAAGCAGGCTCAGGAGATGGTCCCAGAACTCTGAACCACATATAAAGGAATATTTAGAAGGTTGGAAGGCTTACAGCTGGGGGAGTTTGTGGCAGAATCAAGAACTCCATTGCTTTCTGGTTCAGGATGCTCAGCTGCTCCAGGAGCCACCATCTTGTGTAAGGCCAAGCGGGGGAAGGATCAGAGTGGCCATGGACGCCTGACAGAGCCGCGGATATAGAAGTGTGGACATTCTTTTTTCTTGGTATCTGTTCGTTGGTCCCTTGCTGTCTGGGTACCTCCATTCTGGTGATTATAATATAGAGGTGCCTGAGCTAGTGGACACCCCAGCCCACCTTCGGAGGGTTCTACTATGCATGTGCACAGATCGCCTCAAATTTTAAAGAGACAGTTTCCATTTAAAACCAAACAGCCACATAAAAGGAGCAAAGAGTCCTAGGTTCTGGGCCTTCCGGCTTCGTTTTCTCCTTCCGGACCTGAGGCCTCCTCCACAACATGCTTCACCAGATCCTCAGTCAGGCCAAGAAACACCCAAGCTTGATACCTCTCTTTGTGTTTATTGGAGCTGGAGGTACCTGAGCAGCACTGTATGTCATGCATCTGGCATTGTTTAATCCAGATGTTAGTTGGGACAGAAAGAATAACCCAGAACCATGGAACAAACTGGGCCCCAAGTAGAACGATACAAGTTCTACTCAATGAATGTGGATTACAGCAAATTGAAGAAAGAAGGCCCTGACTTCTAAATGAAATGTTTTCCCTAAAAGTTGCTTAGAATGAAGGTCTTCCAGAAGCCATCCACACAATTTCCCACTTAACCAGGATATCTTTCTTCCTTAAATGCACGGAATCATGTTGATGTATCGTGTTGGGACTTACACTGAATAATAAATATCTGAAACTTCAAAAAACAACAACAACAACAAAAACCAAACGGCCACAGCCAGCCTTGAACTGTTTATAACTACAAAAAAGGCCTGAACGGGGATTGTGGAGCAGGACAAGCAGACAAAAAAAGGAAATAGGCTGAAAATTAAACCCTAAGTTACATCACAACAACCAACAGTGGCATTTTGAAATTTCTTAAGAAGAAGAGTAAAAAGGGAAGCCCATTTCCTGATCACATCTACCTGGAGGCAATTAGAAAGCATAAAAAATACAAAAATACAAACTCATCTAAGTATTAAGACCACCAAAAACTCCTGAATATGCCCAAAAAACAGACACTGATGACCATATCAGCACATGTCCAGAAACGAGATAAAGCGACTGAGGCAAATGAGCTGGAAGTAGACATGGAGTCCCCCTGGTGTGATGCTGTAGAATAAGCACTGGACTGCTAACCACAAACCCAGCAGTTCAAACCCACCAGCCACTCCTCAAAACCCCTATACAGGGTCAGAAGTTAACAACAACAAAACTAGCTATTGATATGGGTGTGCATATGGGTGTTCATGCTATGGGTTTTAATTCTCTAGAATGTTTATATAGTAATGGGGTTTGTGCACCATATGACATTTCTATTTTAAACTTTTTAAAGAAGTGCCAGATCATTTCCCACAATGGTGACACTACTTTACAGTTCTACCAGCTGTGTATGAAGGTCCCAGACTCTTCTGCCACCAGCATTTTCTGTTTTCTCGTTTTTTTGAACCTTGATACTAAAATATGACCTTGAATATATCCCAATATATAACCTGAATTTAGAGATCATCTGAAGAGCAGATTTGATACATTAAACACTAAAGACAAAAGACCAGAAGAGTTGTGGAATGATATCAAGAAAATCATGCAGGAAGAAAGCAAAAAGTCATAAAGAAGACAAGAAAGAAGGAAAAGGTCAAAATGGATGTCAGAAGAGACACTGAAACTTGCTCTCTAGCATAGAGATGCTAAAGCATATGGAAGAAATGAGGAAGTATAAAAACGAAACAGAAAGTTTCAAAGGTCAGCTCGAAAAGACAAAGTCAAATATTACAACAAAATGTGCAAAGATCTGGAGTCAGAAAACCAAAAGGGAAGAACATGCTCAGCATTTCTCAAGCTGGGGGAACTAAAGGAAAAATTCAAGCCTTGACTTTTGTTATTGAAGGAGTCTCTGGGCAAATTATTGAATGATGCAGAAAGCATCAAGAGAAGATGGAAGGAATACACAGAGTCACTGTACCAAAAGGAAATGGTTGCTAGTCAATCACTTCAAGAGGTAGCAAATGATCAAGAGCCAATGATACTGAAGGAAGAAGTCCAAGGCGCATTGAAGGAATTGGCAAAGAACAAGGCACCAGTAATTGATGGAATAAAAATTGAAATCGTTCAAGAAAGTGAGGCGGTACTGGAGGCAGTCACTCATCTATGCCAAGAAATTTGTAAGACAACTATCTGACAAACTGATGGGAAGAGATCTGTATTTGTGACCATTCCAAAGAGAGGTGACCCAACAAGATGCAGAAATCATTGGACAATATCTTTGATATACTATGCAAGTAAAGTTTTACTGGTAATACAGAAATGGCTGCAAGCATACATTGACAGAGAACTTTCAAAGGTTCAAGCTGGATTCAGAAGAGGAGGTGGAATGAGGAATATCATTGCTGATGTCTGATGGATCTTTGCTGAAATCAGAGAATACCAGAAAGATATTTACCTGTGCTTTATTGACTACACAAAAGCTTTCAACTGTGTGGATCATCACAAGCTATGGAAAACATTGTGAAGTATGAGTATTCCGGAACACTTAATTGTG
>NW_006409016.1:854667-856001 GCF_000296735.1 Chrysochloris asiatica | reverse complement strand
TGCCATGGGCTGCCAAAAGAACCAACAGATCTGTGTTGGAAGAAGTGCAGCCAGAGTGCTCCTTGGAGGCCAGGATGGCCAAACTTCGTCTCTCATACTTAAGACATATTGTGAGGAGGGACCAGTTGCTGGAGAAGGATATCATGTTTGGGAAGGTGGAGGGTCAGAGAAAAAGAGGAAGACCCCCAGCGAGGATTGGCAAAATGGCAGCATGAATGGTCTCAAGTTTGACAACAATTGTAAGGTGGGTCCAGGACTGGGCAATGTTTCGTTCTGTTTTACATAGGGTCACTCTGAGTTGGTACCAACTTGATGGTCCAACAACTAATGTTGGGATGAGCTGATATCTCATTGTTCTTTTGACTTGCATCTCTCTAATAGCTAATGATCGCAAGCATTTCTTCATGTGTTTCTTGGCCACCTGAATGTCTTTGCTGAAGTGTCTGTTCACATCCTTTGCTCATTTTTAAATCTTATTGGTTTTTTGTTGTTGTTGTTGTTGAGGTATTAAAGTTTTCTGTAAAGTTTAGAGCGTAGTCCCTTGTCAAATGTGTCATTGCCAAAAACATTTTCTCCAGTTTGTAAGGTTCTCTTTTTACTCTTTGATGAAATCTTTTGATGTGTATATGTGTTTAGTTTTTAGGAAGTCTCAGTTGTCAAGTGTGTCTTCTGTTGTTTGTGCACTTTCAGTTATGTTTGATAGCATATTTATTTCATACTAGGGTATCTCTGAGTTTGCTCCTATTTTTCTTTGATGACCTTTATGGTTTTAGGTTTTAGATTTAGGTCTTTGATTCATCTTGAGATAGTTTTTTTGTACATGGTGAGAAATAATGGATACTCTTTCATTTTTCTGAAAACAGATATACAGTTTTGCCAACACAATTTGTTAAAGAGACTATCTTCTCTGTTTAATGGATTTCAATCCTTTAGTGAAGATCAGTCATAATTAGATTTGCTTCTGGGTTCCAATTCTGACCCATTGGTCTATGCTTTTGTCATTGTACTAGCACCAGGTTGTTTTGATTACCATGACACTCTAGTAGCTTTTGAGATTAGAAAGTGTGAGGCCTCCTACTTTGTTCTTTAGTTGTGCTTTACTTAATCAGGGTCTTTTCCTTTTACATATAAAGCTGGTGAATAGTTTTACATCTCTTTAAAGAATGCTGATGGAATCTGGATTGAAACTGAGTTATATATGTAGATAGCTTTGGGTAGTATTGATATTTTCACAATGTTAAATCTTCTTATCTATGAGCAAGGTATATTTTTATTTATGCCAGTCTCTTTTGGTTTCTTGTTTTGTAGTGGTTTTTTGTTTTTTTTTTTTTTTT
>NW_006409016.1:845015-854232 GCF_000296735.1 Chrysochloris asiatica | reverse complement strand
TCTGCTCCCGTAAAGATTTACAGCCTCAGAAACCCTGTACAGGGTCGCTATGAGTCGGAATCGACTCCACAGCACATAACAACAACATTATTATTTTGGGTGGGGGGGTGGGTGGGTTGCACTGGACTACAAAGTTGGTTTGAATTGCAAGGTTGGTGGTTCAAATTTACCATCTGCTCCTGGGAAACTCTATACAGGGTCGCTCTAAGCCAGAACCTACTCAACAGCACTTAACAACAACAGTTTCTTCTTAGGAGTCCTGGTGTAAGGATAAACACTCAACCTCAAGGTCAGTTTGAATCACAAGATTGGAGTTCAAACGCACCAGTTGCTCCTTGGAAAACCTACACAGGATCTCAATGAGTCAGAATCGACTTGACAACAACAAGGTTTACAGACCCTATCAGTTTTCCATTCAACAATTCATACACGTTTTGTTTCATGTCATTGGTTACAATCTCCACAATGTAACATCACTTACCCCATTTCCTCCCTGTGTTTCCTACTTCCATCCCTCCTTCTTTCCTAAGTCTTCTCAACTTTGTCCTTGGGTAAATGCTGCCATTTTGATTCCAAATGGTTGATTATTCTAAAAAGACTAATTTAATTCAGAAAGAACTGAATTTAATTCAATCATTTAGTTTTAGTTTTTTGTTTTTTGTTTTTTTTTTTAAAAAAAAAGCTTTACAGTTTCTTCTTCTTGATCATTCTTGATCAGGGATTTAATTGAACATCCTCTGATCTATCCAAGGTTGTTTCCCTGTAAGGGCTTAGTTTATATCACCTTTGGTTATACTGCTCTCTTGTGGCTGCCTGAATTACTAAGCTTTTAAATTTTTACTTTGCTATAGGGGAGTTCTCATCTTCAGGGTGAACTGGCCTCATGTCATCCACAAAGGAGTAACTTCAGTCCCTGGAGAGGGACATCATGCCTGTTAAGGTAGAGTGCCAGAAAAAAGAGGAAGAGGCTCAGTGAGCTGGATTGATATGTAATGGCTGCAGTAATGGGCTCATGCATAGTAATGATTTGATGATGGTGCAGGATCTGGCAGTGTTTTATTCTGTTGTACATATAAGGTCACTATAAGTTTGAACCACTATTTATCTGGCAGTTTGTTGCACTGGTGACTTGCATGTTACTGTGATTCTGGAGGTTATGACACTGGTGTTTTAAATACCAGCAGGGTCATCCCTGGTGGACAGGTTTCAGGTGAACTTCCAGATGAATACAGACTAGAATGAAGGAAAGATGGACTACTTCCTAATACTTAGTCACTAAAAGCCTTATGAATAGCAGTGGAACACTGTCATCACCACAATATTGAATACTGAAACATGATGAAGAGCACCAGAATATTGTCTGATATAGTGCACAAAGATGAACCCTTCAGGTCAGAAGGTACTCAAAATACTACTGGGGAAGAGCTGCCTCCTCAAATTAAAGCTGACCATGATGGCATGAACTTCATATGGATGCGAAAGCTGGACAGTGAATAAGGAAGATCGTAGAAAAATGGATGCCTTTGAGTTGTGGTGTTGGAGGAGAATACTGAAAGTGCCATGGACAGCCAAAAGAACCAACAGATCTGTTTTGGAAGAAGTGTAGCCAGAGTGCTCCTTGGAGGCCAGGATGGCTAAGCTTCGTCTCTCATACTTTGGACATATTGTCAAGAGGGAACAGTCGCTGGAGAACGATGTCATGCTGGGTAAGATGGAGGGTCAGAGAAAAAGAGGAAGACCCCCAACAAGATGGATCAGCCAGGTGGCATCATTGATGGCGTCAAGTGTGGCAGCGGTAGTGAGGATGGCCCAGGATGGGACATTGTTTAGTTCTGCTGTGCATGGGGTCTCTATGAGTCAGTTCCAACTCAATGGCACCTGACAACAACAACAACAATGATGGCATGAATGGAGCAAAGTTTTGGGACCTGATGGGGCTCAACTCCAAATGAAGAGAAATAGCTATAAACAATTATCAATAATCAGAAAATAGATTTTATAAAGTATGAATCTAGAAAACTTGGAAATGGTCAAAAATGGCATAAACGTTGATATCTTAGGCATTAGTGAGCTGAAATGGACTGGTACTGGCCATTTTGAATCTGACAACTACATGGTTTACTATGCTGGGAATGACAAATTGAAGAGTAATGGCATCATAGTAATCATCAAAAAGAACATATCAAGATCTGTCTTGAAGTACAGTGCTGTCTGTGAAGGGTAATATCCATACGTTTACAAGAAAGATCAGTTAATACCACTATTAATAAAATTTATGCATCAATCATTAAAACCAATAATGATGAACCTGAAAAATTCTACCAACTTCTTCAATCTGAAATTGATCAAACATGCAATCAAGAAGTATTGATAATTACTGGCAATTGGAATGCAAAGGTTGAAAACAAAGAGGAAGGATCAGTAGTTGGAAAATATGGCCTTGTTGGTAGAAACAATGCTGGAGATAGCATGATAGAATTTTGCAAGTCAATGACTTCCTCATTGAAAATACCTTTTTAAAACATAAAAGATGACTATACACATGGACCTCACCAGATGGAATACACAGAAATCAAATTGACTACATCTGTGAAAAAAGAAGGTGGAAAAGCTCCATATCATCAGTCAAAACAAGGCCAGGGGTAAACTGTGGGACAGACCAACAATTTGCTCATATGTAAATTTAGACTGAAGTTGATGAAAATTAAATCAAGTCCAGAAGAGCCAAACTATGACCTTGAACATATCCCACTTGAATTTAGAAATCATCTCAAGACCAGATTTGATGTTTTAGACACTAAATACTGAAGACCAGAAGAGTTATGGAATGACACGAAGAACATCATACAGAAAGAGAAAGTCATTAAGAAGACAAGAAGGAAGTAAAAGAGACTCTGAAACTTGCTCTCCAGTGTAGAGATGCTAAAGCAAATGGAAGAAATGAAAAGGTAAAAGAGCTGAATAGAAAAATTTCAAAGGTCAGCTCAAGAAGACAAAGTCAAACATTATATAGAAATGTGCGAAGACTTGGAGTTAGAAAACCAAAAGGGAAGAACACAGCATTTCTCAAGCAGAAGGAATTGAAGAAAAAATTCAATCCTCAACTTGAAATATTGAGGGATTCTATGGGCAAAATGGAGTCCTGGTGTGGTGCTATAAGCTAATACGTCAGAAAGCAAAATCGTTTGAACTGCAAAGTCAGTGGTTCAAGCTCACCAGCTGTAACTATGGGTCGGAATCGACTCGACGGCACTTAACAACAACAAGCATGGGCAAAATATTGAATGATTCAGAAACCATCAAAAGAAGATTGAAGGAATGTAGAGTCACTGTACCAAAAATAAATAGTCGATATTCAACCATTTCAAGAGGTAGCATATGATCAAGAGCCAATGACACTGAAGGAGGAAGTCCAAGGTGCATATAAGGCATTGGCAAAGAACAAGGCTCCAGGAATTAAAGGAATATAAATTGAAATTTTTCAACAAACTGAAGAAGCACTCACTCATCTATGCCAAGAAATTTGGAAGACAGATATCTGACCAATTGATTGGAAGAGATCCATATTGGTGCCCATTCCAAAGAGAGGTGACTCAGAATGTGAAAATCATCAGACAATATTATTAATATCACATGCAAGTAAAATTTTGCTAAACATAATACAAAAACTGCTGCAACCGTTCATTGACAGAGAACTTTCAGAGGTTCAAGCCTTATTCAGCAGAGGACGTGGAACAAGGGATATCATTGCTGATGTCAGATGGATTTTGACCAAAAGCAGAGAATACCAGAAAGATGTTTACCCATGCTTTATTGACTATGTGAAAGCTTTTGATTGTGTGGATCATGACAAACTATAGACAACACTGTGGAGAATGAGTATTCTGGAACACTTAATTTTGCTCATGAGGAGCCTATACATAGACGAATAGGTTTGAACAGAACCAGGGAACACTGTGTGGTTTAAAATTAGGAATGGTGTGTGTCAATCTGTATGCTGAACACATAATCCGAGAAACTGGATTATAGGAAAAAGAACATGGCATCAGGACTGGAGGAAGACTCATTAACAACCTGCAATATGCAGATGATACAACCTTTCTTGCTGGAAGCAAGAAAAACACTTACTGATGAATATCAAAGACCACAGCTTTCTGTGTGGGTTGCAGCTCAACGTAAAAAAAAAAAATCCTCAGCATCATCATCAAGATAAATGAAGAAAAGATTGAAGTAGTCAAAGACTTCATTTTGCTGGATCCACCATCAACACTCATGGAAGCAAGAGCTAAGAAAACAAAAAGTGCATTGCATTAGGCAAATCTGCTGCACAGGACCTCCGTAATGTGTTCAAGAGCAAAGATGTCAGTTTGAGGACTAAGGTGTGCCTGACCCAAGCCATGGTATTTTTGAAAATCTCACATGCATGCAAAAGCTGGACAGTGAATAAGGAAGACCATAGAAGAATTGATGCATTTGAGTTATAGTGTTGGAGGAGAATATTTAAAGTACTATGGACTGCAAAAAGAACCAACTGTGTTGGATGAAGCAGAAAATGCTGTTTGGAAGCCAGGATGACCAGATTTTGTCTCTCATACTTTGGACATATTATCAGAAGGGATCAGTCCCTGGAGAAGGATATAATGTTGATAAAGTGGAATGTGGGAGAAAAAGAAGACCCTAAGGAGATGGATTGACACAATCACAACAGCAGTGGGCTCAAGTGGAGCAATGATTTTGAGGTTGGTTCAATATTGGCCAGTGGTCTTTTGTACATAGGGTCACTATGGCATATAACAATAACAACAACATGAGTTCGAACCAACTCAATGACACCTAACAGCATTGCAAATGATATTGTTTTCCTTTTTTTTTTCTTGATAATTTTTTAAATTTGAAAGTCTACACACATTGTGTGATTAGAGATTACATAGTGCCCTACCTGATTTCCTTTTAAAGACTCTTTATTGGCATGGGGGTGACTGATTTTTATATGTTGGTTTTGTACACAGACACTTGCTGAATCCTTCTAGTCATTTTCTTGGTGAGTCTCTGGGATTGACTAGGTATAAAATCATATCATCTGCAAATGGGAATAATTTTATTTCTTTGCCAATTTGGATTACTTTGATTCCTTTTACACCCCTCACCCCACCTCCACCCCCACCTTTTTTTCCCCCCTTTTATTGCTCTGAGAAGGATTTCCAATATTGGATTCTGTTGTTGTTAGGTACCATTGAGTCAATTCTGACTCATAGTGACCCTTTGTACAATAGAACACTGCCCGGCCCTGTGCCACCATCACAATTGTTGTTATGTTTAAGTACATTGTTGCAGCCACGGTGTCAGTCCATGTCTTTGAAGGTCTTCCTCATTTTCGCTGATCCTCCCATTAACCAAACATGAAGTTTCCATCTTCAGGGATTAGTACTTCCTAACAGCATGTCCAAAGTATGGGAGATGAAGTCTCACCATCCTAATTTCCAAGGAAAAATCCAGTCATACTTCTTCCAAATCATATATGTTCAATCTTCTGGCAATCCATGGTATATTTAATATTCTTCACCAGCACCATAATTCAAATGCATGGATTCTTCGCCTGTTTTCCTTACTCATTGTTCAACTTTCACATGTGTATGAGGTGACTGAAAATACCATGGCTTATGTCAGGGCACCTTGGTCCTCAAAGTGATATCTTTGCTCTTGAACACTTTAAAGAGGTCATTTGCAGCACAATGGAATATGTTGTTTGATATCTTGACTGCTGCTTCCATGAGTGTTGATTGTAGATCCAATTAAAATGCAATCTTTGACAACTTCAATATTTTCTCCATTGATCGTGCTATTTATTGGTCTAGTTGTGGGGATTTTTGTTTCTTTACATTGAGGTGTAATCCATACTGAAGGCTATAGTCTTTGATCTTCATCAGTAAGTACTGCAAGTCCTCTTCACTTCAAGCAAGCTGTTGATGAGTCTTCCTCTAATTCTGATGCCACGTTCTTCGTCATATAATCCAGTGTTCGGATTATTTTCTCAGCATATAGATTAAACATTAAGGTAAAAAGACAAAACCGGCTTGATTTTCTGACAGCTCCCTGTCAATGCACTGCTGCAGTAGTTTTTAAATATTATCTTCAACAAAATTTTGCCTTCATGTGATATTAATGAAATTGTCAATAATTTCGACATTCTGTTATGTCACCTTTCTTTGGAATGGGCACAAATATGAGTCTCTTCCAATGGGTTGATCATATAGCTATTTTCCAATATTTTTTTGTCGTAAATTGAATGAGTGCCTTCAGTTTTGTGTCAGTTTGTTTAAACATTTCAACTTGTATTCTGTCAATTCATTGAGTTATGTTTTTACCAATGCCTTCAATGCAGCTTGGAGTTCTCCCATCAATACCATTAGTTTTTGATCACATGCTTCTTCTTGAAAGGGCTGAGCATCAACCAATTCTTTATGGTACAATGACTGTGTATTTCTTTCATCCTGTTTTGCTGTTTCCTATGTCTTTCAGTGTCACCCATGTTGTTGCTATTCAATTCTGTTGAGTTGGTTCTGACTCCTAGTGACCTTTTTAGGGTTTCTGAGTGATTGATGTGTTTGATGCATTGACCTTGTGGTTAGAAGTCCAGCACTTATCCTATAGTGCCATGTTGTTGTTAAGTACCATGGAGTTGGTTCCGACTCATAGTGACCCTGCACAGGGTTTCCTAGGCTGTAAATCTTTATGGGAGCAGAAAACCTCATCTTTCTCCAGTGGAATGGCTGGTAGTTTTGAACTGCCAACCTTGAAGTTAGCAGCCCAATTCATAGCTATGGAATCTATTAATATTATAATCTGAAGCTTGAATTTGTTCTTCATTTCTTTAACTTAAGAACTGCTGTGTTCTGCTTGTTTTGGTTTTGTGACAGTTAAGATTTTGTGTCAGCTTTACTGGGCAAGGATTCCCAGTGGTTTGGCAGTTGAGATGTGGATATCCCCATGATGAAATCTAATACAGTGTAGTAAAGTCTATGATGATTGGCTGTGAGCAGGCATAGTTAACTCTACGATGATTTGATGAGCAACCAATCAATTGAAAGGATGTTTCCTTGGGGGTGTGGTCTTTTTCCAATATACTGAACACTCAGGCAAAACTCAGTTGCTTTCTGTTGGGTCTGGATCTTGCATGTGGCTTGAGCCAATAGCCTGCTTTATTATCTGCCTGCCAGAACTGTCGGCCTGCCTGTTGGACCTGCCTTCCAATCTTGGGTCATCTGACCCAGACTTGGGACTCTTCTACCTGTACAATTTTGAGCCATTTTCTTGATATAAACTTAGATTTATATATATACATATGTGTCAATAGTTTTGCTTCTGTAGAGAGTAATATCATATACAATATTTGGTATTGAAAGCGGCGCTTAAGAAACTATCATAAGGATGAGTTTTCTAAATTGGGTGTCAAGTCTGACTAATTCTAAAGGCACTGATAACTCTGCCACCATTAGTAAAGAGGGTGAGGGTACTTCTAATCCATGGCTTGAGATGGCAATATGAATATGCAAAATATCACTACCAATAGATCATGTGTTGGAGACAAACAAGGTTCTGGGTGATTGTGTGTATGGCACTTTTCTGCTTCTTTTGTCAGGATGAGGAGTACAGACAAGCACTCAGGGCTAAGGAGTCACAGCTCAAGTACCATATAAATAAAGAACCTCAGTGTTTCCATTTGTGCCCTGAAAGAAAATCTAATTTCCTGTAGTAGCAGAGTTAATATTGCTGAAAATAAAATGCAGGGTCTTCTTGTAATGGTGACTGAATTACAATACCAGCTTAATTCCAAACCTGGAATAATGTCAGATGCTAAAGTGAGTGTGCTGATTGGGAAGAAATGAGATCCTGAAACTTGGGATGGGGAAATTTGGGCAGACAATCAGGAAGCTGGGGACATAGAGCCCATAAATTCCATTGAATCACTATTGTCAACAGCCCCATACCTCCCATATGAAGAGGTTACCCATTATCAGTAAAAGCATCTCCTCTGCCCACTCTTGTTGGGATTAACTCAACTATATCTACTGAGATGATGCCTGGGGCATCTTGCAAGACATTTCTGAATATTCCCAGGAAACATCTCCACCAATTATTGCTTCTAGACCTATAACTAGACTTAAGTCCCAGCAAGTCCCAAAAAGGTGAAGTACAAATTGTGACCCAGGAAGAAGTACACTACACTCCAAAAGAACTGCTTGATTTTTCTAATATGCATAAACAAAACCAGGAGAATACGTGTGGGAATGACTATTAAGGATGTGGGATAATGGTGCACGGAACACAGGATTAGATCAGTCTGAGTTTATAGATATGGGCCCATTAAGCAGATTCTTCATTCAATGTTTCAGGTAGAGAGGTTAGGAGAGGATCCAACAGTTTATCTAGTTGATTCACTGAAGTTTGTATTGTGCAGTGGCCCACAAATACATCAAGTTGAAGTACCAAACTTGCCTTGGTATTCTATAGAAGAAGGAATCTAAAGGCTTCAAGAAATTGGTATGTTAAAGTGGATTTATCAGAATAAACCCATAAGCCCAAACACAGTGCCCAGAGGACATACCTTTTGCCACAGCAGTGAGGAAAAAATTTGCCAAGGGAGCCCCAGCACCCTTGAAGACTGCTGTGATTTCTATGTTATATAAGTCAGATTTGACAGTAGGGACTGCCTTAATTGAATTACGATACCCAAGCACAAAGGAGCTAATTAGACCCTGTGGTGGTAGGTGTCAAGTGGCAGCTCTTAATCAACAAAGACAAGATGAGTGCGGCTACCATAATTGACAGTAGAATCAAAGCAGTAATTAGAATAGTCTGACTCGTGTGAACTTTTGGCTGTTTTTCAATTAGACAGGGTATCCCTAGAAGTGAAATACATAGTAAACCTACTAAATATTTACTTGATTTGTACAAGAGGAAGAAGTCTAGGTCAAGTGAACGGCAGTCTAACTTGAATTGCCAGAAGAGAGAGTCTTTGTGTCTCAATCAATTCCCAGACTTCATACAGTTTACAGACTCACAACTCCTTTACAAAAGTGACTATTCATTGAGGGACAGGAAATAATCAGACTTTTCAGTGATTACTGGACACTGGCTCTGAATTGACACTAATTCCAGGAGACCCAAATGTCACTGTGGTTCACCAATCAGAGTGGAGGTATATGGAGGTCAAGTT
>NW_006409016.1:838797-841691 GCF_000296735.1 Chrysochloris asiatica | reverse complement strand
GGTTCAGAGTTCTGGGACCAGCCCCTGAGCCTGCTTGGTCAGGTATTCTGTGTTGTTGTTGGGGGAGCTCTCTGCTATACATCCACCCGATCCGCCATCTTGTTTGTTCCTTGGAGGTCAAGTTCTTAACGGAGTCTTAGCTAAGGCCCTTTTCTGTACGGGTCCAGTGGGTCCCTGAACTCATCCTGTAGTGATTTTCCCAGTTCCGTAATGCATCATCAGAATAGATGTACTCACCAACTGGTAGAACCCCCACATTGGATCCCTGAAATGTGGAGTAAGGGATATTATGGTTGGAAATGACAAGTGGAAACCATTAGACAAGGGAAATACTAAACGAAAAGTGATATCACTTTCCTGAAGGGATTACAGAGATTAGTGCTACAATCAAGGACTTAAAGGTGGCAGGGGTGATGATTCCCACCACATCCCCATTTAACTCGCCTATCTGGTCTGTGCAAAAAACAGATGGCTCTTGGAGAATGACAGTGGATTGTCATAATCTTAACCAGGTCGTGACTCCAATTGTGGTTGCTGTTCCAGATGTTGCTTCATTGCATGAGCAAATTAATACATCTCGTGGTACCTGGTATGCAGCTATTGCTCTGGTCAATGCTTTTTTTTTTCTCAGTTCCAGTTTCTAAGGGTCACCAGAAGCAGTTTTCCTTCAGCTGGCAAGAGCAACAATACACTTTCACTGTGTTACCTGAGAGGCACCTTTCTCTGTCCCAATAAAGCACACTAGTCCATTACATTAATGACATTATTCTGGTTGAATCTAATGAGGAAGAAATATCAATGACTCTAGACGTATTGCTAAAACATTTGTGTACTAGAGGAAATTAACCCAGCAAAAATTCAGGCACCTTCCACCTCTGTTTCTAGGAGTTCGGTGGTGTGGGGCATGTAGAATTATTCCTAGTTATGTGAAGGATGAGTTATTACACGTGACCCCTCACACAACTAAAAAAGAGGCACAACATCTGGTGGGTCTCTTTGGTTTTAGGGGGCAAAAGATCTCTCATTTAGGTCTGCTACTCTGACCGATTTATCAAGTGATGCAAAACGCTGCTAATTTTGAGTGGGGCCCACAAGAAAGGGCTCTGCAACAGATTCAGACATCTGTGCAAGCTACTCTGGCACTTGGATCATATGATACAACAGATCCAATGGTGCTTGATGTGTCAGTAGCAGATAGAGCTGCAGTTTGGAGTCTTTGGCAGGCCTCTATTGGTGAACCACAGAGCAAACACTTAGGATTTTGGGGCAAAGCCCTGCCATTCTCTGCAGATAACTACTCTTCTTTTGAGAAACATCTTTGGGCTTGTTACTGAACCTTAGCTTAGTAAGGACCAAATACCTAATCATACCAAGTCACCATGCGACCAGAGCTAAACATTTTGAACTGGATGTTGTCTGACCCACAAGGTCATATTGGGCTTGCACAGTAGCACTCCATCATTAAATGGAAGTGGTATATACAAGACCGGGCACAAGCAGAGCCTGAAGGCATGTCAATTGAAAATTGAAGGAGCCCAAATGCCCCTGGTCTCCTCTTCTGTCACATGACTTTCCCTCTCCCAGTCTACACCTATGGCCTCATGGGGAGCTCTGGATGATCAGTTGACTAAGGAAGTGAAAGCTCATACTTGGTTTACAGATAGTTCTGCACAATATGCAGGCACCACTGGAAAGTAGACAGCAGCAGAACTACAGCCCCTTTCTGGGACTCCCCTGACGAACAGGGTGAAGGGAAATCCTCGCAATGGGCAGAACTTTGAGCAGAGCACCTGGGTGTTCATTTTGCTTGGAAGAAGAAATAGATATGCGAATGCATACTGATTCATGGGTGTGGCTATTGGTTTGGTTGTATGATAAGTAACTTAGAGGGAACATGACTGAAAATTTAATGGCCGGAAATATGGGGAGGAAGTATGTGGATAGACTTCTTTGAATGGGCCAAGAAAGTAAGATATTTGTGTCTCATGTGAAAGTGCATCAAAGGGTTACCTTGGCAGAGGAGGATTTTAACAACCAAGTGAGCAGGAAGATATTCTATAGAAAGTAATCACACTCTTTCTCCAGACACTCCTGTCATTGTCCATTGGGTTCATAAACAAAATGGTCAAGGGTAGCAGGGATGGAGGTTATGCATGGGCTTATAAGCATGGACTTCCTCTCACCAAGGCTGTCTTGACTATATTTTGCCAGGAAGCAGAAATGGGACCATTCCTCGTGGAGATCAGCCAGCAAACTTGTGGCAGGTTGATGGTATCAGAGCATTTCCTTCATGAATAGGGCAGTGTTTTGTTCTGACTAGAATGGTCACTTATTCTGGATATGGATTTGCCTTCTCTGCATGAAATTCTTCTACCAAAACTACCATTTTTAGTCTTACAGAATGCCTTATTCATCATCATGGTATCCCACACAGGATCAAAGGACCCACTTCACAGCAAATGAAGTGCAGCAATGGGCCCATGCTCCTGGAGTCCTGGTGCCAGACTGCAAAGCCATTTGAACTGCAAGGATGGCAGTTCAAGCTCACCAGCTGCTCCTTGGAAACCCTATACAGGGTCGCTGTGGGTCGGAGTCGACTCGACGGCACTTAACAACAACAACAACCATGTTCCTAATCATCCTGAAGCAGCTGGCTTGGTTGAATGATGGAATGGCCTTCTAAAGACACAATTATGGCATCAGCAAGGTGGCAATACCTTGCTGGATTTGGGCAATGTTCTCTGTTGTTGTTTTGTTGTCAGGTGCCATCGAGTCAGAACCGACTCATAGCGACCCCATGCACAGCAGAACGAAACAATGTCCCATCCTGGGCCAACTTCCCTACTGCCGCCACACTTGACGCCATCAATGGTGTCACCTGGCTGATCCATCTC
>NW_006409016.1:821453-836785 GCF_000296735.1 Chrysochloris asiatica | reverse complement strand
TCATATGCATGCAAAAGCTGGACAGTGAATAAGGAAGACCATAGAAGAATTGATGCATTTGAGTTATGGTGTTGGAGGAGAATATTGAAAGTGCATGGGCTGCCAAAAGAACAAACAGATCTGTTTTGGAAGAAGTGCAGCCAGAGTGCTCCTTGGAGGCCAATGGCCAAACTTTGTCTTTCATACTTCGGACATATTGTCAGGAGGGGCCAGTCACTGGAGAAGGATATCATGTTTGGTATGGTGGAGGGTCAGAGAAAAAGAGGAAGACTCCCAGTGAAATGGATAGGCAGAATGGCAGCATCAGTGGGCTCAAGCATGGCAACAATTATGAGGTTGGTCCAGGAACTGGCAGTTTCATTCTGTTGTGCAAAAGGTCACTATGAGTTGGTACCAACTCGATAGTACTTAACAACAACAACAACATAGATCCAGGATTCAAGGGTTGGAAATGAGAGTGGCACCACTCACTATTACTCCTAGTAACCCACTTGAATAATTTTTGCTTCCTGTCCCTGCAACCCTATGCTCTTTGGGTTTGAACATTTTAGTTCCTAAGTAGCTCTGATAGCGTAGTGGTTACAAATCGGGTTGCAAACCACAAGGTCAGCAGTTCAAAACTACCTGCTGTTCCGCAGGAGAAAGATGAGGCTTTCTGCTCCCATAAAGATTCATAGCCTTGGAAACCCTGTACAGGGTCGCTATGAGTCAGAACCGACTCCATGGTACATAACAACAACAAAGGAGGAATGGTCCCATTTGGAGACACAGTACTGATTCCATTGAACTGGAAGTTGAGAATGCCCCCTGGCTATTTTGCACTCCTTGTGCCTTTGGATCAACAGGAAAAGAAGGGAGTTACTGTATTGGGTAGTGTGATTGTTCCTGGTTATCAAGGGGAAATTGGCTTGACATTACATAATGGAGTTAAAGAAAAATAATGTGTGAGGTCCAGGAGCTTCCTTAGGAGGTTTCTTAGTACAATCATGTCCTGTGATTAAAGTCAATGGCAAAATACAGCAACTCAATTCCAACAAGACTATTAAAAGGCTAGACCCTTCAGGAATGAAAGTTTGGGTCACATCACCAGACAAAGAACCATGACCAGCTGAGATGCTTGCTGAGGGGCAAAAGGAATATAGAATGAGTAGTGGAAGAAGGTAGTTCTAAATGCCAGCTATGACCATGTGACCAGATGGACTATACTTATTATAAACATATTGTCTTGTTTTGTTTTATATGTGTGCATCATATATTTTTGCTGTTAATTTGTGAAACATAAGATGTAGATGGGGTCAGTGCATTTTTGGTTGTACGCATTTTAGTTGTATCATGTTAAGCACAAGTATGACTTTATAATTGTATTTATTTAGAAGTTATGTGTATGGTTTATAATTGCCAAGTGCTAGTTAAGGTTTTGTGTCAACTTGACTGGGTCAGGATCCTCCGAGGTTTGGCAGCTGGGATGTGGTTATCCCCATAGTGAGATCTAATGCAATGTTATCCCCATTGTTGTTGTTATGTGCCGTGGAGTCGGTTCTGACTCATAGTGACCCTACACAGGGTTTCCAAGGCTGTAAATCTTTATAGGAGCAGATTACCTCATCTTTCTCCAGCGGAACCACTGGTAGTTTCGAACTGCTGACCTTGCGGCTTGCAGCCCGATTTGTAACCACTATGCTACCAGAGCTCCTTAGTGAGATCTAATTTTTAAAAAAGCCCTTGAACAATGTGTCCAATGGACTAAATGAACATGTGAACACAAGACTCCACAACCTTGAGACCTAGAATTAGATGGTGCCTGGCTACCATGACCATCTGAAAGGAATCACATTAAAAAATCCTGATTAGAGTAGGAGAAAATGTGGAACAAAATTCAAAGTTATAAAAATGGCTAGGCTTTCTGATCAGAGAGAGGTTTGAAGGACTCAAGATTATGGCCCTTGGTCATCCTTCAGGTCAGGAATTGAACTCACCCTCATCACCCAATTTTCATTCAAATACTAAATAGGTATATAGAGGAACAACAACACTACTGAGGTATGTGTACTATAGAATAGTCAACCATTCAAGATTAGTTAATGCTATGTAGTTAACTCTATGATGATTGGCTATGAGCAATCAGTTAAAAGGATGCTTCCTCAGGGGTGTGACATGCTTCCAATATAATGGAAACTCCGGCAAAGCTTGCTTACTTTCTAGTTGGTCTGGATCGTGTATCTGACTCATTCTTCAACCTCCACTTCTGTGGACTTGAGTAAGTGGCCTACTTTATTATCTGTCTGCCTATCGGACCTACCTGCCAATCGGACCTACCTGTCAACGTTTGTTCAATTGACTCAGACTTGGGACACTTCCACTTGTACAATTGTTAAACAATTCCCTGATATACACTTATCTTAATATATATACATAGGACTTCCAGTTTGGCGGTGGGCATTGCAGAGTCAGGTAGGACAGGCTCCGTGGGGGAGGGGCTGAAAACCCAGAGACGCGGCTGCCACGAAACTGCACCAGAGCTCTGGATCTAGCATAAGGGTCAGGGCATCAGTTTCTCTCAACTTCTAGTGGAAAAATCACGGTATAAAGGAAAACATTGAGTTTTAGAAATCAGTCAAGGCACGGGACTCCCACCCGGGTGTAAGTCAGAGGGCAGGGCTACAGCCAGACTGACAAAGGGAGCCAGTGGTAAAAGCAGCAGAGTGACATTTGCAAAAGGAGGTGTGGAGGGATTCTATACTTGTTTTTCCTCCTCTTCCCTGTCGTGCCTTCTGGACGCCATCAGGTGGGTGGGTGCACACCCCCAAAAAGGTCCAGCATTGAGATCACAGCTTTCTCACTGCACAGAGAGAAAGACCCCCATTGGTCCAAGGGCAAATCCTTTGGCTGCTGCTTTTGGGTCCCAGCCCTAAAGTTAACTTGTGCAGGACCATTAACCCCTGCCTACTCAGAAAGAAAAAAAAGCAGGTTTGGCCTGACAGACAAACCATATGAACAATCTGTAAAACCTGAACATAAGAAGAGGCAACTATTTCAAGAATTATGCTGTGCACACGCAGATACTTAACTGACCTTCAGAGACAAAAATAGTAAACAATCTTTCTCCCATTATCTTCTCAATATCTATCTGTGCACTTCTACAGTGGTGACTAGAGGAGGGTCCTGAACGAGTGGACACCCCCAACCAGTACTGGAGGCTTCTACAGTGCACACACACTGCCTGTGTAGCATGGTGACTGGACACTTGACCACAGCTTTATTTTTGCCTCAAAGTGGAGGTTTTCATCTCTGCTTTTATATTGCTTCTACTGTTGGGCCTTTTGTTCACACGTTTTTCCTGGAGGTGGGAGCTTTTTCTCCCTATGTTACCCAAGAAGAGTCAGCAATCGTGGCCATATAACCAAGCTACAAGCATACCCCATAATATTCCACCATTGAGACAAGAGGAAATAACAGCTGCTAAACATTACAAGGCACTCTGGTAGCATAGCGGTTATGAATCAGGCTGCGAACCTTAAGGTCAGCAGTTCGAAACTACCAGCTGCTCTGCAGGAGAAAGATGAGGCTTTCTGCTCCTGTAAAGATTTACAGCCTCAGAAACCCTGTACAGGGTTGCTATGGGTCTGAACCGACTCGAAGGCACTTAACAACAACAACAACAAACATTACATGTGAAGAGGGAAGCCTATCTCCTGATCATATCCACCAGGAGACACCCAGTAAGCTTAATAACACAGCAACAAATATCCATTTAAGCATTAAAAAATCCACATAACTACTGGAAATGAAAAAACAAAAGATCTGAAACACATCAAACGATCTCAAAACATGTCCAAAACCAGAAAAGAGTAACTGAGACAAATGCGCTGGAGACAGACAAAGGCTCCCCAGAAGAGGAAAGCAGGTTTTGGATTTGCCTGAGAAAGAATTCATAAGAATTATATGGAAACAAAATCAAATGCTCCAAAAAGGGGTGGAGGAAAACAAGGAAGAAGTCAGGAAAGTACTACAAGAGCAATCAAACAAGAATGATGCAGCTTTGGAAACAATTCAAAACCTTCAAAAAGAGGTCCAGATGATTAATAATAAAATATCAGAAATGGACAATACACTGAAAGGGGAAAGAAGCAGAATAGAAGAGATGGAAGCCAGAACTAGTGAGCTGGAAGACAATCTCTCAATACTGCTAAGATAGAAGAGCAAGCAGAAAAAAGGGTAAAAAAAAAAAATCTGAAGAGAGTCTAAGATCCATGTTGGATAACATGAAGAGGAATAATTTAAGAATTACTGGCATTCCAGAACAGGAAGAATCTGAGAAGTCCACAGAGGAGATAGTTGAAGAGCTTCTGGAAGAAAATTTCCCTAACATCTTGAAATATGAGAAGATAAACATTCAAGAAGCCAAATGAACCTCAGGAAAGATAGACCCCAAAAGAAAGTCACCAAGACATATAATAATCAAGCTCTCCAAAATCAAAGACAAGGAGAGAATCCTAAAAGTGGCCAGGGAAGAAGAGAAATGTCACTTATAAAGGCAAACAAATGAGATTAAGCTCTGACTATTCAGAAAAAACCATGCAGGCAAGAAGGCAATGGGGAGACATATACAAAATCCTACAAGAAAAATCTGCCAACCAAGAATCGTCCATCCAGCAAAGTTATCAGTCAAATACGATGGGGTGATCAAGACATTCCATGATAAACAGAATCTGAGAGATTTTATCAAAACCAACCTAGCACTTCAAAACATCCTAAAGGGAGTTCTGTGGACTGAAAACCAACAAGAACAGACAACAACCAGAGATTGATAGGCATGGCAACACCACCTGGAGATCAGTCAATGGATAGCAGAGTACAGAACAGAACAAGACTACAGCAACGAACTCAAAGGAGCTAAAAGGTCAAGCAAAGATCAAAATTATAGCAATGTTAAAGAAGGGACAAACATAGCAGCAGAGATCCAGGTGGTGAGGATGCCAGGTAAATTACAGAATACAATGGATTCTCTTAACGGGAGAGAAAAGTTAGTAGACTATAAGGTAACCCCAAAGAATGTAAATACTTCACAACTTACCATGAAAATGAACTTCCAAGGAGAACAAGCAAACATGAAAACTAAGAACAAACCGACAAGCAATAGCACAAAAAACACAAACCCAACGCAAGAAGGTATGCAGAACAAAAGAACGAACAGCACTACCAAAAAAGTAACATAATGGCAGCAATTAACTCATACCTATTGATAATTACATTGAATGTCAATGGCTTGAATGCACCAGTGAAGAGACAGAGAGTGGCAGAATGGATAAGAAAACAAGATCCATCAATATGCTGCCTGCAAGAGACATCTTACACACAAAGACAAAAACAGACTAAAAGTTAAAGGTTGGAAAAAAACATACCAAGCTAACTGCAACAATAAACAAGCAAGAGTGGCAATACTAATCTCCGACAAAGTAAAGTTCAAGATAAAAACCAGCATAAGAGACAAAGAAGGACACTATCTCATGATCAAAAGATCAATTGAGCAAGACGACATAACCATAATAAATATCTATGCTTCCAATGAAAGAGCACCAAGATATATGAAACAAACCTTACTAGAAGTGAAGAAAGAAATAGACAAATCTACAATTACAGTGGGAGATTTTAATACAACACTTTTGAAAAGGGATAGAACAACCAGAAAGAAACTCAACAAAGTTACAGAGGAACTAAACAACACAATCAACCAACTTGACCTCATGGATGTATACAGAGCATTCAATCCAACATCAACACAATATACATTCTTTTGCAGTGCACATGGATCATTTTCCAGAATTGATCATGTGTTAGGTTACAAAGAAAACCTCCATAAATTTACAAACATTAAAATTCTACAGAGCTTCTTCTCAGGCCACAATGCTATAAAAGTAGAAATCAACAATAAGAAGACCAAGGAAATAAAGTTAAATACATGGAAACTGAACAACATTCGGCTAAAAAGCGACTGAGTAATAGAAGAAATTAAACGTGAATTCACAAAGTTCTTAGAAACAAACGAGAATGAAAACACAACATACCAAAATCTTTGGGCCACAGAGAAAGCAGTGCTGAGAGGACAATTTATTGCGATAAATGCACACATCCAAAAACAGGAAAGAACCAAAATTAACACATTAACGCAGCATCCCCAACAATTGGAAGCAGACCAGCAGAGGGAACCTATAGTCACCAAAAGAAAGGCAATAATAAATATAAGAACAGAAATACACGAGATGGAAAATTGAAAAACTATACAAAGAATCAACAGGACAAGAAGCTGGTTCTTTGAAAGGATTAATAAAATTGACAAACCATTGGCAAAACTAACAAAAGAAAAGAGGGAGAGGACACAAATAACTCCCATTAGAAACCACATGGGCGATGTCACAATAGAACCAAACGAAATCAAAAGGATAATAACAGAATACTATGAAGAGTTGTACTCCAACAAATTGGAAAACCTAGAAGAGATGGATGCATTTCTAGAAAAACATGACCTACCTAAACTTACTCAGGGTGAAGTAGAAAGCTTGAGCAAACCCATAACAAAATAAGAAATTGATCAGGTCATCAAAAAACTCCCAACCAAAGAAGTCCAGGCCCAGACGACTTCATGGGTGAGTTCTACCAAACGTTCTGGGAAGAACTGTTACCAATTCTACTCAAATTATTCCAGAATATAGAAGAGGATGGAAAACTCCCTAATACTTTTTATGAAGCAAGCATAACTCTCATACGAAAACCAGGGAAGGGCATCACTAAAAAAGAAAACTATAGCCTCATGAAAAAATATCCCTCATGAACATAGATGCAAAAATTCTCAACAAAATCCTAGCCAACAGAATCCAACAGCACAAGAAAAAAATAATACATCATGACCAAGTGGGTTTTATACCAGGGATGCAAGGATGGTTCAACATTAGAATAACAATTAGTGTAATCCACCATATAAATAAGAAAAAGGGAAAGAATCACATGATCATATCGATTGATGCAGAAAAGGCATTTGACAAAATCCAACATCCATTCTTGATAAAAACACTCAACAAAGTAGGAATTGAAGGGAAATTCCTCAACATAATCAAGAGCATATATACAAAACCAACAGCATACATCCCTCTCAATGGAGAGAAACTGTTGAAAGTCTTCCCTCTAAGAACAAGAGCCAGACAAGGATGCCTTTTGTCACCACTCCTATTCAATATTGTTTTGGAAGTTTTAGCCAGAGCTATATGGCAAAATAGAGAAATCAAAGGCAATCAAATTGGCAAAGAGAAAATAAAACTCTCTTTATTTGCAGCCAATATGATTCTATACACAGAAAACTCCAAAGACTCAGTAAAAAAAAAAAACCCTACTAGACTTTATTGGAAGATTCAGCAAAGTGTCAGGGTATAAGATCAACATACAAAAGTCACTTGGATTTTTCTATGGCAACAATGATAGCACTGAAAAGGACATTAGGCAAACAATACCATTTACAATAGCTGCCCAAAGGATGAAATATTTAGGAATAAACATAACCAGAGAAACAAAGGACTTATACAAAGAAAATTACAAAACACTACTATAAGAAACCAAAAGAGATCTACAGAAGCAGAAGAAAATTCCATGTTCCTGGAGAGGAAGACTCAACATCGTGAAAATGTCAGTACTGTTCAAAGCAATTTACACATATAATGCAATCTGAATCCAGATTCCAACTATATTTTTCAAAGAGATGGAAAAAACAATTACTAACTTCATATGGAAAGGAAAGAGACCCAGGATAAGCAAAACACTGCTTAAAAGGAAGAACAAGGTTGGAGTTCTCTCACTCCCTGATGTCAATATTTACTACACGGCCACAGTGGTCAAAACAGCCGTGTACTGATACAATGAAAGATATGTTGATCAATGGAACAGAATGGAGAATCCAGAAATTAACCCAACCACATACAGCCACATGATTTTCGACAAAGTGCCTAGGCATATTGCATGCGGAGGAAATAGTCTCTTTAACAGATGGTGCTGGCAAAACTGGAAAGCAATATGCAAAAGAATGAAACAAGACCTTTACCTCATGCCCTATAAAAAATGAACTCAGCATGGATTAAAGATCTAAATGTGAATCCCAAAATTATGAAGGTCATCAATGAAAAAATAGGGACAAATGTGAGGGCGCTAATTCAAGGCATATACAGACTTCCAAACATTTTTAAAAGTACACAAACAAAAGTAGACAAAATAGATGATTGGGACATACTAAAAATTAAAAAACTTATGTGCATCAAAAGACTTCACCAGAAGAGTAAAAAAGGAATCCATAGAATGGGAAAAAATATTTTGCAACGACACATCAGATAAGGGACTCATTTCTAAAATATATATGAAGCTACAACACCTCTTCAAGAAAAAGACAAATAACCCAATTAAAAAATGGGCACAGGACATGAACAGACACTTCACCAAGGAGGAGATCCGGGCACCAACAAACATATGAAGAAATGTTCACGATCACTAGCCATCAGAGAAATGCAAATCAAAACAGCAATGAGATATCATCTCACACCAGCAATAACAGCAAAGAACAAAAAAGCAGAAGACAACAAATGCTGGCGAGGATGCAGAAAGACTGGGACCCTCCAACATTGTTGGTGGGACTGCAAAATGGCTTGGGTCAGGCGCACCTTAGTCCTCAAACTGATATCTTTGTACTTGAACACTTTAAAGAGGTCTTGTGCAGCAGATTTGCCTAATGCAATACGTTATTTGATTTCTTGACTGCTGTTTTCATGAACGTTGCTGGTTGATCCAAACATAATGAAATCTTTGACTTCAATCTTTTCTCCATTTATATGGATTTTTTTTTTTAATCTTCTTCACATTAAGATGTAATCCATACCATCACATTAGGGTTGAGTTTAACCAAACATAGCAGGTTAAATTTTAAGTTGATAATTTTGTACGACCCGCAAAAGATGTTGTAAATTTTGGCAGATAAAAGGTTCCCCACCCCTGTTCTAGAGCCACACCAGGAGTGAAGTAAAGTAAGGTAAAATGTCACAAAGCTCTCCTAAAATGTTTTCGTGGCTTTCCTCCTGATTCAGTGTTCACTTGGTTGCTGTAAAGCTTTGACTATCTTCTAGAGTCCCTAGAACGTTGATCCTGATGGTGGTTTTCAGTGTTTCTGGGGAAGGGTTGGTTCCCAGAGTTCCCTACTCCACCATTTTAACCGACATCACTTTGTTATGGGAATGATGTTTTGAAGCCTCATGCTCACATTTAATATCTCTCAAGAAAATTGTGCACATTGTTTCTAGAAGAAATAATCAATCATGAGAATGACATGACTTAGAAAAGTTTCCAGCATTAACAAATTCATGAAAATCAATAAAGCAATTTATTTTATATATGCAAAGTCAAAATCTTTTTGTACAGTTAAATTTTTGCAAATTATTAAAAAACATAATAATTCTGTTCCATATAAATCTTTGTATAAACATTAAAGGAAAATATACACATTATTTTGTTTTTCTTTTAGTGCTTCCAAAGCACAGTATGTGCAAGTCCACCTTAAGACTTTCTGTCTTTGTTACATACAAAAACAACAGATGGTAGGGGTTCAGGCAGCCTCAGGTGCACTTTATAGTGTCTCTTGTCAAAATAGAAGGGAGTTGGAGGTAGATAGCTTTGTGACTCCCCCTGCCCCCTCCCATAAAGAAATAAGTTACAGGGATGCCTTTCTTCTTTAATAGAACCCCAAATAGCAGCTTCCTTACACTTTGATTCAAACTATACTGAATCTTTCATGGTTTAAAAGGCACAACTAGGAATTGCTGAAAACTTGGTTTGGCATACACAAGATTACCAGTTGGATTCTGTGCAACTATTCCTTCTAAAGGACAAAAGTAAGAGCACCAAGTAGCTCTCCACTAGTCACTCTGGAAATGCCCAGAAGGGAAAAGTTCAAATGAAGGAACCTTATCACTTTGGTCTGGGCAGCAATATTTACTGAATTAACATCTCCCTCCACACAAGGAAAACAAACAAGAAAAACCAACAAATTATACTTTCAAAGAAAAATCTGCAGGCAAAATCCAAAGTTTTACCAATGCAGAGTCATACAACTAAAAAGCCTCACTGTATTTTCATGGAAGACAATTTTCTTGACTGCCACACTCTAGGAAATTTCAGCAATATCTGGTTCCATTTTAGAGCACAGAAAACATGTCCTTGTTTCTCACTGATCTTTGCCATAACATGATGATCTGTTGTTGATGTGATTAACTTTGTTGAGAAGGTGGTGGGAATTCATTTTTTCAAGTACCTTTTCAAGGTACTGAATCAAGACTCGTCTTTTAAACCTGAAAATAAAGAGACATTTTGCTGACCAAAAGACATTTTACAGCATTCATGATGTGTGAGAAACTATGGAGGGCACAAAGAGGAGCTTCCAATCTACATGGGACCATAGCATGTATCGTTATGGAAAGTGAAACCAGTTCCTGTGGAGTCATTTCTGACTCATGGCAACCCCATGTGTGTGAGTAGAACTGTGTTCCATACGGTTATCAATCCATACGATTTTTCTAAAGCAGGTTACCAGGACTTCTGAGGCATCTCTGGGTGGACTCTACCTTCAATCTTTTGGTTAGCAGCAAAGCATATTAACTGTTGGCACCATTCCCAGGGTCTTCCATGGAAAGATAAAAGTTTAGCACATAACCCAAACCCTCCAGACTATGGTGAGTCTAGAAGGTACCATGAGCTTGGAAGAATGAGTTATATTAAGATAATATAAATCTAAGTGCTAGATGTTGTTGTTAAGTGCCATTGAGTTGGTTCCGACTCATAGCAGCCTGTATAGGGTTTCCAAGGAGCAGCTGGTAAGCTTGAACTGCCGATTTTGCAGTTCAAACCAACCTTATAGTCCAACGCATTAACCTGCAGTGCCATACCAGGACTCTTAAATGCCGGTAGATTTATTATATTATCTGGATCTAACTCTGATGGCATGAACTGTGAGTGAGGGCCAGGGTTTGAAAAAGCAAGGCAGGACCTGATTCTCACCACATCCTACCAAAAGTCACTACTGCTTAAAAACAAAAGCATTTCTGTTGGCACTCACCTTGCTGCTTCCTTGATAGTAAATTCAACAAACTGTTTCTTGACTTCTAGTGGTCCTTTCACTTCTTCAAGCAAAATGAAAATTCTTTCGTACTCTGAAGACATTAAACAGAAAACCTTCACTATTTCTAAAACTATGAAGAGGAGTTGGCACTCAATCTTTCAGCATCCTCAGTAATGATTCTTTATGAGTGGTAAGTTAAATATAGTTTGAATTTTAAACACTTAAATCCAATTATCATCACATATCTACTGTGGAAACTCTTGTGAATGCAAACCAAGTGTGCTAGACTAAATAATGACTCTTGAAAGCCATCCATAATCCCTAGGATTTATATGGAAAAGGGGGCTTTGCATATGTAATTCTATTAAAGATCCTGAGATTTGTCGCTAGATAAATTCATAGAATTATCCATGTGGGCTCACTGTTATTACAAGCATCCTTATACATGGGAGACAAAGAATTAGGGTCAGAGAGAGTTGTAGGAATGAATAATAGCAGAGGTCAGAGAGGAGAGCTACATTGCTGCCTTGAAGAGGGAGGAAGTTGTCATGGGGCAAGGAGTCTCTGGTGGTTATATGCCGTGGAGTCGGTTCCAACTCACAGCGACCCTGTACAGGGTTTCCGAGGCTGTAAATCTTTACGGGAGCAGAAAGCCTCATCTTTCTCCCGCAGAACAGCTGGTAGTTTCAAACTGCTGACCTTGCGGTTCGCAGCCCGATTCATAACCACTACGCTACCAGAGCTAGAACCTGGAAAAAGCAAAGAAATGGATTCTCCTCTAGAGCTTTCAGAAGGAACACTGGTCTGCCAAAACTTTGATTTTAGTCCAGTTCAAATGAATTCAGAATTTTGACTTCCAGAACTGGAAGGTAATAAATTTGTACTATTTTCAATCCATGAAGTTTGTGGTAATTCAATACAGAAGCAATAGGAAGTTAATAGAACAAGCAGGGGGAAAAAAGAGAGAGAGAAAAGGGTGCATATGTCCTTTCCTTAGTAAAAATAATCCACTTTATATATAAGACAAATTCTGACCAAAAATGTGTCTTACGAGGTATCTTGAACCTAGTCTAAATCATAAACATTATTTTCTTAATTTTCTTTCACTACTTACTTCGTCCAAATTTTCGAACTTCCTTCATTAATTGATGCTTGATATCAGCATTGATTCCTTGTGCCATAGCAGGAGTTACTTGAAATGTATTTGGCACTGGTACCAAAGTAGCCATTGCAGTGACTTTGGGGCCATCTATTGAGACATTACAATTGACAGTCCCTCCTACAAGTGCATTACTACTAGGTTTGTGAATGAGTCCGTCTTTCCTGAGACAAGTGAAGTCATCAGATGGCGACTCCAGTTTGTTGGGTGGAGTACCATCTATTGTCATATTCATGAGTTTGGGAGGGACCGATTTTGACAAGAAGCCATCAGGTGTTGTTTGACCATTTTCCATCTCCTCCTCATGGAAATCATGAGTGACAGTAGCATCTGGAAACCAAATTAAGAGGTTGAGCTGAGAGGAGGGTGCATTTCATCACTTCCATAGGTGCACTGCTGTGCTCCTCACTTTTGATGAAATTATTCATTTCATAAAGCAACAGAAATCTCAGACCCCTCACATTAAGTTCCGGAAAAATAATACAACAAAATCACCTCTCCCCTTCTTGGCACTATGAATGCAAATGGAAATCAAGTAAGACACCACAACTTACAAACAAACATTCACAGACCCCTGGTAGTCAGGATTAAGTGATGACTTCTGTCTTTTGCACAGGGCAACGCTGCAAGTCTCACTTGATGGCGTGACTTCTCAAATGCTCATAGAAGCTGCCATGCTTTACTGAGCTGAAAGCCAGACAGTGTGGGTTCTCCTCAGTCCCTCATCTCTACCTCAAACTTTCTGAGACTAGAGGTGGCCATTATGTCTGAATGCTTGGCATTCCATCACCAAACAGCCCTGTCTAGATACTTCCATCTTCTTGGCTCAGAAAAGTGGGTTTCATTTTACTGTACATCTGGCACCTCCTCAGTGCCAGGAATCATTGTTCAACTTCCTCGGTGCCAGGAATCATTGATTCCAGATCTGGGGGTCAATAGTGAGCAAGAGAGACAGAAACAATGTCTACTCTTGTGGATCTGACATTCCTGTGCACAGTGAACAAACAAAAAGACAGAAGCATGGGTTTGTGAATTTGTGTAAAGAACATGGTTGTGATGGAGAATGGAAGATGGGCCCCAGTGGGCAGGGTGCGTAGGCAGGGACTTTCTGAGGAAGCATCCTTTGAGCAGAGCCCTGGAGGGGCAGAAAGAGCCTGCCTTGTGCAGATCCAGACGAAGTGCTCCAGGCTATGCAACGGGCATGCACAGAGGTGAAATGCTTCAGGCTAGATGCTAGCAAGCCTGATAAAACTGAGGCGAGAACGCAGAAAGGAAGGAGGAGACCGCAGAAAGAAAGGAGGAGACAGGTAGGATAGCACCACATGTTCATACGATAAGTCTGGCCAGAGGGCAGAAACTGAGTTAGCTGAGATCAAGCAAGGAAACAGACGAATCCGCTAATGTGCTGTCGTGGTAGTCTGGTTAGAGAGTTGGAACAGAGGGATGGAGAGAAATGGTGGGGCGCAGGATTGATATTGAATGTCCATTGACTTGGACTTGCTAATAGATGGGAAGGGGGAGAAAAATAAAAGAGAAATCCCAGGTGACTCTAAGGTTTGGGCCTGAACCACTCAGTCAATAATTGTGCCAGGGTGTGCAAGAGTCAGCAAAGAACAGCTTGCCAGACCAAATTCTGTGCCACTCTTCAAGATTCTGTGGTCAGTGATCTCACATTGGGAGCTTGACATCAAACACTTTGATATATTTTACACCATGGTGGTGGTGGTGGTGGGTCGTGGAGTCGGTTCTGGCTCATAGCAACCCTACATAGAGTTTCCGAGGTTGTAAATCTTTACAGGAGCAGAAAGCCTCATCTTTCTTCCACAGAAAGACTGGTAGTTACAAACTGCTGACTTTGAGGTTAACAGCCCGACTAGTAACTACTCCGCTACCAGAGCTCCTTATTTTACACTATGTTGTTGTTGTTATGTGCTGTGGACTCAGTTCCGACTCATAGCAACCCTGTATAGGGTTTCCGAGGCTGTAATTCTTTATGGGCGCAGAAAGCCTCATCTTTCTCCCACAGAACAGCTGGTAGTTTCGAACTGCTGACTGTGAGATTAGTAGCCCGATTCATAACCACTACGCTACCAGAGCTCCTTTTATTTTACACTAATGTTGTTGCTGTGAAGTGCAGTCGAGTTGGTTCCAACCCATAGCGACCCTGTATAGGGTCTCCGAGGAGCAGCTGGTTAACTTGAACTGCCGACCTTGCAGTTCAAATGGCTTGGCAGTCTGGTACATTAACCCACAGTGCCACATCAGGACTCTATTATTATTTTTTTTATTATTATTCTTAACACTATGCTGTGGTTAGGTGCCATCGAGTCAGTACTGACTTGTAGCGGCCTTATGCACAGCAGAACGAAACACTGCCCGGTCCTAGGCCAACCTCACAATTGTTGCCACACTTGAGCCCATTGATGCTGCCACTTTGACAATACATCTTGCTGGGGGTCTTCCTCTTTTTCTCTGACCCTCCTCCACCTTACCAAACATGATATCCTTCTCCAGTGACTAGTCCCTCCTGACATGTCCAAAGTATGAGAGACGAAGTTTGGCCATACTGGCCTCCAAGGAACACTCTGGCTGCACTTATTCCAACAGATCTGTTGGTTCTTTTGGCAGCCCATGGCACTTTCTATATTCTCCTCCAAAACTCAAAACTCAAGAGCATTAATTCTTCTATGGTCTTCCTTATTCACTGTCCAGCTTTCGCATTGCATACCATGGTTTGGGTCAGGCACACCTTTCAATCTGACATCTTTGCTCTTCAACACTTTAAAAAGGTCTTGTGCAGTAGATTTGCCCAATGCAATACATCATCTGATTTCTTGACTACTGCTTCTGTGAGTGTTGATAGTTGATCCAAGAAAAATGAAGTCCTTGACAACTTCAATCTTTTCTCCATTGATAAGAATGTTGTGTATTGGTCCAGTGGTGAGGGTTTTTGTTTTCTTTACATTGAGATGCAATCCATACCAAAGGCTGTGCTCTTTGATCTTCATCAGTGAATATTTTAAGTCCTCTTCA
>NW_006409016.1:803936-821346 GCF_000296735.1 Chrysochloris asiatica | reverse complement strand
GTGAAAGAATACAACCGTTTCACACCCCTTTCTTAATTTTAAACCTAGATGCCTACAAATACTACAAAGCAGTGCTTGCCGGCCATTCTAAGAGCTTTAGGAGTTTACAAAGGCTCTAAGTAGAGCTGGTTTGGAGAGCGGAGTTTGCGAGTTCAGCTTGAATGCATGGAGCCAGTTGAGTATTAGATGTCTATTACAAACTTTAGTGGAGATTCCAGGTATGCATATGAACTCTGGAGTTCAGGACCATGGTTGGGGGTATTGAAATATAAATCCTATTTAAGGCTCAAAGACTGCATGGAATCAGTTAGAGATAGGGTGTGTTGAAGGAAAGGGGTCCAGCGAGAGAACTTTGAGGATGCTGTAATATGTAGAAGTGGGGAAGAAAAGGGAAACCCAGACAATAAATAAAAGGGAGTTACCAGAAAGAAGGAGGAAATCTAGGAGAGTTTGATGTGTGGGAATCCAAGGCTTGCATGAGCAGATTGTGAACAACTGTGGCAACTGCTGTTGAGGAATTCATGGCAATGTCAGCAGTCACTGGGGACCTCGATGAGAAGTTTTATCAGATTCAAGAGGGCAGGTGACAGACAGCACTAGGTTAGAACATGAACAGAAGGTGAGGTCAAGCAGACAGAGAGGGTCCACCCTCCTACTGCTTCAGGGGCCTGCTTTGTCCTTCTAATGCTTGTAGCAACTCCAAATGGCTGTGCCTCTTCTGACTTGCACTGGGGAAGCCAACTGGCTCGTCATGTCTGTCCATTTTTCCATCCCAACGGAATTACTACTTAAGTTTATATCTTATTTCCCCTCATAGATGGAGCGCCTTGATATAGGGTCTCTGCTTTCCATTGGGCCTATTGTAATAGCCACATATATTGATTTAATAATGGCTTACTTAAAGAACAAAAACTGAACACAAAAGGAAAATTAGATTGTTTAAGCTTAGTCCTCTAGGAGTCACAAAGAGCACACACCTATTCTACTCTATACCTGTGTGCACTAGTGTGGATTTGATGAGGTTTGGAGAAGATGGGAACCACGAGGCTGAGACTGATCCCTTTCTTCCCACATGGTTCGTTACAGTAGGTGGCGGCAGTTGTGGTTTCCTCAACAGCAGGGACATACTCCGCCTTCTCTTAGATGACATAGGGCTGTTGGGTTCTCCAGGACGTTTCACTTTGTTTTGAGGTCCTGCTACAAACTCATCTGCTTCATCAATCATCATTCCCTACAAAATGCCAAGAAACACATTCCATGAATGACAAATATCCAGTGCTTTCAGAAACTGCAAATAACTTCCAGAGGCAATCACCAGTATAAATCTTATCATGGGCCAAAGATTTTCATCCCCCAACACACATTCTGTTCACAAGAAATGCAACTTAATTTGAATGCAGTCTGAAGGAGAGTAAAATACAAGGTTGCAGTCTAAAGCCAACTATAGTTATTCAGAAAGATTGGGAAATGAGCAGATATCATCAACCAAAATGAAATAAAACCACGTTTTCTTCAATAAATAAGTACAGATGCTTGTTAGGGGAAATAATTTTGTTTGTGTGTGTGTGTTTGTGTGCTTTACACTCATCAGTGGCTAATTTTGATTTGCATTGTACACATGCTTGATGTAGAATAGTGAAAAGAAGGTAGAAGAGAAATGTCATTTGCCCAGCCCCAACCCCACAGATATTCAAATCTGTGCACCTTGGTGTCAGGCTGGGTGGGAGGTACTTTTCACTGTTGGGATAGATGAAAGATGAGAGCTAGTGATATAGAAGGTTAGCTTAGAGCTGTTCTCAACCAAGGATAACACAAGAATATGCCCTTTGTTATTTGAGTAAAATAATGATAAATAATTTGTGCTGTTTACATTTCCCTTAAAAGAAAAGTGCACAAAAGGGGACAACACATACTTTAATTTTGTACCTGCCAGCTACTATTCTAATTGCTCTACATGTATTCATTTACTTTGCCCTCTGCAAAACTGATGGGTTAGGTATAATTATTATTCCCAATGTTACAAATGAGGAAATTAAGGCACAGAATGCTTAAGAAAAATACCAATTAATTGAAGAATAGGGTGAGGTGGAATACCTTAAAGTCTACTTTTATTACGGAAGAGACTATTACATGTTCTGGGCCTTACAATCAACAACCTCCATGAGTACAAATAGAACTTCGCACGTCAATAGTAAAGTCAATAGGTCCCTCTCTCTCACTCACACACACCATTAAGATCTCTAGGGAAATCAAAACCAAATCCCTTGCCATTGAGTCAACACGAACTCAAAGTGACCATATAGGACACAGTAGAACTGCCCCCAGAGGGTCTCCAATGCAGTAACAACCTTTACTTATGGAAGCAGACTGCCATGTCTTTCTTCTATGGAGCAGCTGGTGGATTTGAACTGCTGACCTTTCAGTTATTGGCCAGGCTTAACCACTGTACCACCAGGACTATTAAGATATCCAGTTGTTTTTGATGTTGTTAAGTACTGTTGAGTGGATTCCGACCCATAGCGACCCTGTATAGGGTTTCCAAGGAGCAGCTGGTGAGCTTGAACTGCCAACCTTGTAGTTCAAACCGACTTTGCAGTCCAGCCTATTAACCCACAGTGCCACACCTTAGTGGGCACACATTAATGGCAAGTATTATTTCTGCTCAACCAACAAACTCTTGTATCAGGACAATCCCACATAACAGTTCCAATGTCCTGTTTTATCTTTTTAACAGAGATTTCCAAATATATTCATCTTGCCCGAAGAAAAGAAGTATTGCAAATACACGTTGTCCCTGATTACAACAGGGTTCCTTTCCAATGACTGTTGTAAGTCAAATACCTTTTTTCTTTTGTAGTCTTCATTATTATTATCTTTTATTAAAAGTATCTTTATAAATCTGATCTTTATTTGCCTTTGGGGGATAGAAGCATAACACATACACTTAAAGATATATTTTAATATTGTATTTAGTACATATTACTAACAACAAGATGTACAAAAAAAATAAAAGGCAGTCTAGGCAGTATAAGTGTGATTTGCCACAACTTTAAATATGTTGTAAAATGAATACTATATCATAATTTACACATACATAAAACTAGGTGCCTTACCTTTTTATCTTGTTTAAATGGATTGCCAAAAGTATGAAGTCTTTTTGGTTGGTCTGGATCAATCTCTCGAAGTGGAGAAGGCAACATCTTTAGATATTCCTGATAGTTTCCCATTTGTGCAACTGGAACACTATGAAGTGAATCTGCAAAATTACCAGAAAAGAAACGAATGCTCTATCGCTGAAATGTATGATCTTATGAGAGGTCATGATCATAGAATGCTGTCTCAGCACCAAATAGAATTTAAAATCTGAAGTAGTATTAATCTATCCTAGGATGAAGAAATTTCCCCCTACATCTAAAGTCATTAATTGGTTCATCAGTACTCCTGCTTACGGTCTCAAACAACTGTTGTTGTTGTTAAGTGCCATTGAGTCAGTTCTGACCCATAGCGACCCTGTACAGGGTTTCCGAGGGTGTAAATCTTTACGGGAGTAGAAAACCTCATCTTTCTCCCGCGAAGCAGCTGGTAGTTTCGAACCGCTGACCTTAAGGTTCACAGCCCGATTCTAAACAACTAGCCCAGAACAATTCCCTTACCTTTCAAACAAGGCTACCCTCTCTTATACCGCCATCCTAACTCAAAAAACTGCATTTGCTCCCCAGTAGGAAGAATCTAGGCTCCATGGCAGTCTCATCATCCAGAGAACCTTAGGTAGTGGGTTTTCAATTCCTTGAGAATTTGATTTAATCTACCAAAGTCTCCTTTGTTATATATCGGGGGGAATTGCCCAGGCTAAGACTTGCCAAATTTAGTTGACAGATGACCCAGCTTAAAATGACCAAAATGGAGTCAAGGGGCATTTTATGAAGTTACCAGTTATCCTGAATCCTATCAAGTTCATTCTTCTCATGTAGATGAGAAATTCTCTATTAAAGTCATCCTAATAGGTGGTGTAAGGAGCTCTGGGAGTGTAGTGGTTACGAATCTGCTGCTAACCTCAAGGTCAGCAGTTCGAAACTACCAGCGGTTCCACGGGAGAAAGATGAGGCATTCTGCTTCCATAAAGATTTACAGCCTCAGAAACCCTGTGCAGGGTCACTATGAGTCGGAACCGACTCCACGGTACTTAACAACAATAGGTGGTTGATACAGTGTTTGCACTGTATCAACCACCTATTGTTGTTAAGTGCTCTGGTAGCGTAGTGGTTACGAATCGGGCTGCGAACCATAAGGTCAGCAGTTCGAAACTACCAGCTGCTCCGCGGGAGAAAGATGAAGCTTTCTACTCCCGTAAGGATTTACACCCTCGGAAACCCTGTACAGGGTCGCTATGGGTCGGAACCGACTCGAAGGCACTTAACAACAACAACAACAACAGTGTTTGCACGTGCAGTCTCTGGACACTGAGAGTCCTAGTTTCTGTCACTTCCTAATCAAGTAAGCAAATCTCTTAAACACTCAGTTTCTAGGTCTATAAAATAGACATAAAAACAGTATCTAATTCATGGGGCTGCTTTGAACATCATAAGCAATAAATATGGAGAGTGTAGTATACCTACTGATTATCTCATAGTTCTTGCACCTGAGAAATACTTGTGTTTGGGTAGACATTGGAATTCCAAGAAAACAGTCATTTTAAACATTAAGGCATTAAAAGATAACCTATTCATTGTGTAATAAAAATCTTCATGTAAGTCTTGACACTTTCACAATCAGGAAAATGTGCGTCATTGTGCATTTACCTTCGTCTTGGCCAACGATAAACTTGTGCGTTTTCAGCAGATTGGATCTCATTCTGGTTAACTGGTCTAATAGACCACTACGTGGAATGTCATAAGCATTTCTATATGTCTGAGGTTTCAAATCCTGTTTGAAATAAAATGAATAATCTGTTACTCTGGAAGTTTTAAAAAATAAAAATGTAAGCCTTCTAAAATTGTGTGTGGGGGGAATATTGTAAATTGAGTGAAAACGTACAGAAGCAAATCAGTTTTCCATTCAACAAGTCATATGCATTTTGTTTCATGTCATTCATTGATTATAATCCATATAATGTAAAATCCCTCATCCTATTTCTATCCTGTATTCCCCATTTCTATTCCTCCTTCTTCCCTAACCCTTGCTGCTTTCTGAACTTAACTGGTCTAGACTTCTTCTTTGGCAGCCATGGAGGTGAGTCACCACTAGGATCTCCCTCAGGAAACAATGATGAATCCACTGCTAGCGATCACTGATCATATTTGTACTTACAATGCACCCACAGAAATAAGGCACATGATGTGCACAGTACTCATAGGAAACCAAAGGGAGGGGGTTGTGGATTGAAAAAGTGAATAAAACCTGGTATTTGTGCTAAAAATACGGTATTTGAATGCCACAGCTGCACTGCCTTTGGGATCTGTTGCTATGTTGAGCTGAGGTCATACTCTTTCCAGGGTGCCCCAGACAATGACTGAGAATGGTGGGGCGCTAGGGGCTGCCTACTTCTGCCCAAAGTGGACTGCTTTTATGGGAAACCGTGGTGCCAGAGGTCTCTATATCCAATCCTTCTTACTGCCCCTCTGCCCTCACAGGTGCAACTTCAGCACTGTGGTCTGAAAACTCTCTCTGCTTGCTCCTTCTCCCTCTCCCTTTTATTTTTCATAGATACTGCTCTCCCAGATAGATTGTACTTTTAATTCTGTATTGACATTTGCCACCAGAAGGATCCAGTTTTTAAACTGGTCAATTGATCATTGTTGTTGTTGTTAAGTGCCATCGAATTGATTCTGACCCATAGTGACCCTGTATAGGGTTTTCAAGGAGCAGTTGGTGAGCTTGGACCATAGACCTTGAGGTTCAAACTGACTTTGCCATCCAGCGCATTAACCCACAGCACCACACCAGGACTCCAACTAATTAGTAAGTCCCTAAAGGAGCTCTGGTAGTGTAATGGTTACGAGTCGGGCTGCTAAACCCAAGGCCAGCAGTTTGAAACTACCAGCCGTTACGCTGGAGAAAGATGAGGCTTTCTGTTCCTGTAAAGATTTACAGCCTCGGAAACCCTATACAGGGTCATATGAGTCGGAACCAACTCCATGGCACACCACCAACACCACCAATCCAAACACCATTATTTCAAAACAAAAGTATTGTAGGAGATGTAAATATGTCAGATAAACTCAAACAAATACAAACTATTCACATCGCAATTTACCTTGTTTAAGAGCCCTATTTGGAAGCCAGCAAATTCTTTGGTACTTAGTTCTGCCAGTCTTAGTGCAGTTTCCCCTGTGATTTCATTCAACAGTTTTCTAAAATTTGGACTGTGAGTCAAAGACAGTACACCTGCCGAATGATTTTTCACTTTGATTCCGATTTCCTGGGGAGGTTTCTTCCCTACTGATGCTAGTATTCGTTCTGACTCTAGTTTGGTCTAAAATAAAAGTACATAGTATGTTATGAAAAGACCTATAATACCACTGTTTGTTTGTTTTCGTTTTTTACTATCTAAGAAAGATAAGACTTTAAGAACCCAACAGAACATTTTTTTTCCATTACAAATCACAGAAAAAAAAGGATCATAATTCCCTTTGTTTCTTTGTACTACCACAGCATACACAGATGGAAGAATAGAGAGGCAATTCAATGCTTTTTTGCTTGAGACTAGTATCAAATTATGACTGAGTCGTGGAAAAACATGAAATCAGGGACAAGATTTTCTTTCATAGATACTTTGTTGCTGTAAAAACTATTCATCTTGTTGTTGTTGTTGTTGTTGTTATGTGCCATCGAGTCGGTTCTGACTCATAGCGACCCTGTATAGGGTTTCCAAGGAGCTGCTGGTGGGTTTGAACTGCCGACCTAGACTCAGGCAAAACAAATTAAGACTCCATATTTATAAATACAAATTAGTGCTTAAAATCAGGTTATATAGATTGGTGTTATATCAAAAAAAAAAACAAAAAAACTAGCTATTTATTTTAAATATAGGACCATCCAAAAAACATCTTAGAAGATAATGCTTCATTTCATAGATATGGCCAAGTAAATGAGTTTTAACGGGTACTCAATAAGTTTTCTACTAACTGACTGAAAAATTCCCTTAATAGACACAATTATTTCATATTGATAAATATTTCTTAGGAGTGAATTTCAGCAACATATGGCATAGTAAGCATATTTATTATGTTTTACATACATCAGAAATGATTCAGGGAATACTAATGACTTTGATCTTTTATATCTACATATTCACAAGTTAGTAATGCTCTTTTCTCTAAAGGTGGAACTCCAGCAAGTTCAAAATAATTAGGAGGTTCTTGGGATTTGGTCAGAGATATTAATTTGTTCCAATGATAGGAATTAACTATATGTTTATTTGCTTTAAAATTTCTTAAATCATGGAATCTAGGCTATGAAGGGTATGTTTCCTTACATGGTCTGTAAAGATCATTTATAAAAATATATGAGCAATGTCTACTAGAAAATCCCAGACCTTCTATTAGTTTCAACCCTGTTTAGCATTCTTCCTGATGAAACAGCCTTAAAGGCCCAAGGTAAACATCAGATCAAGAAATAAACCAATATATTAATAAATTCATAATCAAAGCAAAACATCATCATCAACAACAACAAAAAGAAAAACCTATTAGCAGAAAAGAAAAAGGGGTTAAGGGGACACTTGTTAGATCAGAAATCTGGATTTAACTTTATTTTTTGTTTCACTTATGAACTTACTGGACCTGTAGGAGCCAGTAAACTCCAGATGCTACTTAAGTTTGTGCCAGTTCTTAGCAAAGTGTGTCAGCACCCCAATTGTGCATCACTTTGGTTCTTTGGTGAAATATGTCACTTTGCTTGCTACTCTGTTTTCTAAAGTTTTCCAACTTCCAAACGTTTCCAGCTTGAAGCAGTCTTGCCACTGCAAGCGCTACTGCTGTTTCCTCCTTCTGCTTATAAGCAGAAGGTCAAACCGCAGCATTGAATCGTCATATTACAGAATACATATGTATGGCAGTAAAGGTCTAACTTGGTAGTTCTCAAACATTGCCATCCTGCAAGAATGGACTAGGTAGAAGTGAGAAATATGATAAGGAGGGGTGAGTGGAGAATGAGGTACTAATACAGAGGGGCAGGCAAGGGACATGGTGAACAATGGTAAATGAGGTGGGGGTATAAAGGAATTCCTCTCTTCAAGTCCCCTTGGGGCCTACCACCCTCCAGTTTGAGGAACATTGGTTTCATCTCCCCACTCCCACCCCAGGAAAAGCATAGGGACATTTATCTAAAGGCTAGCATGTGAGTGTCAGCCCTTCACATGCCTGAAAATGACTTTAGGGCAAGTCATGTGATCACACCATGCCTCGGTGTGGTGACCTAAAAAAAAAAAAAAAAAAAAAGGAGATGCACTAGTCCAAAGTAATTTGAGGAGAAACCTAGATTTAAGATAGACAAGAATGTGACCCAGGAGATCATTCTGTTAAGCCTCTGCCCCTCTTAGGTCACATCAGATCCAGCAGCTCGTGGGCAGGGCACATGGGCAAGCAAATGACACTGACAGACCCTTAACTGCAGGTTAATGGTGAAGCTAGAAGCCACAGAGAATCACATTGTTACTGATCCATAAAGTGTAGAAATATATACACATTTAATTTTTTAAATTACAATTACACTAAAGAATAAGGAAATGCACTTCTGAGGGCAAAGGAGTTTTGTTTGTTTGTTTTTACCAATACTACCTGTTGGCTGAGTTTTTTAAGGTAAGAGATAACACTGTAACTAAGTCCACAATCTAAATTATCTGATATCAGATTTGGAGCTCCCATCATCCTTAGTGCTTTCTTTAATGGCTATAAGGAAACAAAATACACAACAGTAAGAATAGGATAATCTTAAAATGCTCAAAGTTCAGTTACAAGGGGCAAAGGGACATGATTCATTTCTTAGAAGTCAAGGTGCTGCACATAAAACCAAACATGGAACATTAAAAAGTGGGAATGAAAAACAGTAGAGAAGTAAGGAGCAGAAAGTAAAAATAAAATAAAATAAACAATCAGAGGAGAGTGGGATCAGAAGAGCAAGTAACAGCAAATTCAAACAATGGATCAATTGTTTTCAGTCTCAAGCCCCAAGCCTTAAAATAATTTCACACTACATTTTATCATGCACCCCATTCCTGCCATGGCAAATCTTAACACACCCCCATTTCTCCTCCAGTGAAGAGGCTCTACCTCTTCACTTGTACCAGTGGTACGAATTAAGGCTCTTCCTCTTCACTTGTAGTAACTTGGCTTCAAGTCTGCCAAGTCAACCCCATGTGCTTCATAGTACAACTGCTCCATAGGGTTTACTTGGCTGTAATCTTAGGTAAGTAGATTGGCAGGCCTTTCTTTCACAGTGCCTCTGGGTGGGTTCAAATCACCAACCTTTTTGTAGCTGAGAACAAGCCATTTGTGCCACCAAGGGACCTTAAGTTATATTACCAGTACAAAAATGATCATGGATACTTTTTTTTCAAATTGACAAAAAAAAAAAAAAAAGGAAGCCCAGTAGGGTATTACTCTGTTTGGATTCCCCCACTAACATCCTGACCGTTTGCAGTCTCCGAAACATGCTTAACAGACAGCAAATATACTGACTCCAGAAAATTTGTTTAATCCCTGTGTTGAGATAGAAACCCCGCATTGAGAATTTCTAGAGTTCAAAAGGAAAGCTGAATGTAATGTATGAATCCAGACCTATTTATGCATAAATTCTAATTTCACGAGGTTAGTTTTAATAAGAGAAACAGAAATGTTGTATAAAAAATAACCATGGCAGTTACAGTAAATAAAATACACAGTTCTATTTTTGTGTTGCCGTGTCATCACCAAACTCTTACACATGGTTTGAGAAGACCATGGCCACACAAATACTTATCAAACAAAGAGGGTAAAGCTTGCAACAAGAATCTTCATTTGTATACTGAATACACATATACACATAAATACATACTAATAAGAAGTATGGAGGCAGAGTTTTTAAGTAGCTGTCAAAAGCCTGTCGCCACTTCAGATTTGGCTTAAGTTTGTGAACTTTAAACAAGTCATCTGTAATAGAAAACCAAGGAAAATATTACATTATTCCAGTTTTATATATCAAAAGTAATATCAAGCAATTCACATCTATTATATCATTTACTATTAATCTAAATTTTTTAGTTACATGAGATGAACCTTTCATTGGCGTTTATTTGATTATCTTTTTTTGGTGATTCTACTGGTGTGACACTGTGGGCTAACATGTCAGACTGCAAAGTCGTTTGAACTGCAAAGTCAGTGGTTCAAGCTCACCAGCTGCTCCTTGGAAACCCTATACAGGGTCGCTATGGGTCTGAGTCGACTCGACGGCCCATAACACCAACAACAAACTATTTATCAAAATTACATATAATATTTTTCTGGAAAATAAAACACATTCCAAAAAATAAATAAAATGCATTCCTAACTGTCGTGGATTAAATTGTGTTCCCCCAAAAGATAGACTAGGAGTCCTGAAGTGGCACTGTAGGATAAGCACTCAACCACAAAGTCAGTTTGAACTGCAAGATTGGCAGTTAAAACTCACCAGCCACTCCTCAGATACCCTATACAGCGTTGCTGTGGGTAGGAACCAACTCGATGGCACTTTACAACAACAAAAGATAAGTTTAAATTCTAACCCCTGTTACATGTAAAGATGACTTCATTTGGATATAAGGTCTTTCTTAAAAGATGTTCTTAGTAAAGTTAATGAGGTCTTAGTGGAGTACAGTGAGTCCTAATCTCTTCTCAGTGGTGTCTTATAAAAGGGAAAAACAGACATGGAGGTGGTCACACAGGAGGAGGCACTATGCGACGATGCATTGGAAAGCCAAAGTAATGCCCAGGGCCACCAGAAGTTGGAAGAAACAAGAAAAAATCTTCCCCTAGAGCAGACAGCGAACATGACCCTGCCAACACTCTGAATTTGAACTCCTAGCCTCCAAAACTGTGAGAAGATAAATTTGTGTTCTTCAAAACCACCCACTTTGTGGTAGTTTGTTATGGCAGTCCTTGGAAACTAAGACAGTAAATTACACATTACTCTTTCCTCTGAAACTATGTATCCAAATTTGATCCACCCAAAAGTCTTTTCTGAGCTGTCATATATTGGTAACGCTATAGAATTTTCACTCGAGGGGAAATCCATGGTCACTTGTTGTTGTTGTTGTTGTTAAGTGATGTCGAGTTGGTTCTGACCCATAGTGTTTCTGAGGAGCAGCTGATGAGCTTGGACCTTACAGTCCAGTGCATTAATGCACAGTGCCACAATTTAAGCATAGAGAATGTTGTACTTTTTGTTGACTTTACAAAGTATATTAGAATAAAAGCTAGGCCACTAATTTTTAGGCATTGATGGCAAAATCTACATTATCTTTTGGAATCTCCTTAATAACCCATACTGTACTTTATTTAGTCATATTCTCCCCAAATATGGCACTAGTAATAGAATGTAGTGGTGTTAGGTTGAAGTTTAAAACTTCATTCAGTAAACATGTTTCTTGAATACCATGTGCATGAATAAAACCAAATATATTTACCTTGATAAAAACACAGACTTCCTATCTCTTTACCTCTACATATATATAATCTAAATATACATGTTACATGGAAATTTCCAAAGCATCTAATAATTTTTTTCTCTGAGTAAAAAAAGTGTTTCTTTCTAATATAATAATTCAAAATTGATATCTCTACACATCAATGTGAGCCTGCCATACTTACAATAAATACCAAACAAAGATATTACAAATTCATTCTTTATTTTGTTTCTTCGGGTATACGGAAACTAACCCTTTGCCACATGCATAATTTCTGCATAAATAGGGCTATTCTTTGAAATTCTGAATTACGTTAAGAAAAGCAACTACGTATTTTCTTCTTTTCACTGCTATAATACATTATTCACTTCAGCTAACACTAATATAAGTGAATTTATAGTCATAAAATGTTGTCTTTTGTTCCATTACAGAAAAAGCAAAGAAAAAAAAGATACAAAGCAATTTCTGCCTCATTATAGCAAGGAAATTCTTTAAAGACCATTCTTATTTAGACAAAAAGGAACAAGATACCTTAGAAATATCATGCTATATTGTGTATTCCTGTGGAGACTGTTGGGAATCCTGAGGTAGATTTGGGGAAATAACTGATAAATTTAAATACCGCATGAATGTGGAGACTTTTAGATATAAATAGATTCGATCATCAGCGTTAATAATACTCTTAATACTTCTAAAATGCCATGTGCAGTTATTCATCCAGGAGCTGGCTTAGTCTAATTATGGCTTACCAGATTTTATATCTTTCATAGTCTAGCTTTAAGGTGATACTACTTAAGTGTCACCTCTGTAGCATACAGAAAGATGATTTTTATGCCTCCATACAGATGGAGATACTAGGATGGTACAGAGAAGATGTCAGAAACAATTTGCTAACCAAAAGATGAGAAGATGATAATGTAGACAGAGAGTAAAATGATACTACCAACACCCCCAAAATGGCTGACAGACACTATCTCTTCTAGTTCCTTTCTCCCCATTTCCTCCTTCTTAATACAAACTCAAAGAGGGGGAAGACCTACATTTCAATTTAAGCTCAGTCACATTCTTAGGTGAGTGAACTTCAAGAAATCACTTCCCATTTTGAAATCTCATCTATAAAATGAATTTAACTGCAATTGCCTTACCACACAGGATTGTTGTAAATAACTCAATTGCATATGTGAAAATATTGCATAAAATGAAAATAACTGTGAAAACAATAAAACATTAGACACAGAGTGATTGGTATGAAATCAATTACCCTCCCATTCTTTATATCCATGCTTCCCCTTTCCCTCCTGATTTTAAATAAAATAGCCTTAATCTGGAGCTGAATTTTATTTTTTCAAATGGGCCCCCAGTTCTTGATTAAAAACAAAAACAAAGCAAGTGAATGGAACTTGTTTTGAATTTTAAGAAATTAAAAAAAACAAAGCTGGTAAAAATGTCCTAATGTCTTCAGTTATTGGTCCTCAATAGAAAATACAGCTTCCTAACTGAGAGAATCCCATGGCCAGCTGTAACAATCTGGTGGCCACTGTATTGGTATGATTCTTCTGGTAACTCATAGTTCCAATTAAGCTTCATTTATCTATCACAAGGAAATGAGATGTTTCACATTTTCCAGTTAAGCCTTAGTGCTTAAGTAATTAAACATTTGTTAATGTCTTTTGATGGAAATATTACATTAATGAAGAGGAAACTGGGGCCACCAATATGGATGGACCAGTCCGCCAAGAATACAAGTAATCCTAAATGTGTAAGAACCAAATAATATAAATGCAAACTATACGAAGCAAAAACTCACGGTACAAAAATGAAAAACCAACAAATCCACAATTATAGCTGGGAATTTCAACACACAAAATCCCAAAATTCACCCAATATGAAATGGATAATTTGAATAACTCTATGCTGCAAACCGCAAGGTCAGCAATTCGAAACTACCAGCTGCTCCGCAGAAGAAAGATGAGGCTTTCTGCTCCCATAAAGATTTGCAGCCTCGGAAACCCTGTTCAGGGTCGCAATGGGTCGGAACCGAATCAATGGCACTTAACAACAACAACAACATAGCTATGAAGGAAATTGAATTAATAATCTTAAGGCTCCCTCCAAACAATCTCTAGACCCAATTGGCTTAACTGGAGAAATATATCAAATGTTTAAAGAATCAATACCAGAATTTTCATTCTCTTACATAAAATAAAGGAGTTAATACTTCCCAATTTATTTTGTTTTATGATTCCTAAAGCAAAGACAGTTAATAAACAAAACCAAAAAAGCTACAGACCAATATCTTTCATGAATATACATGCAGAAATCCTTAACAAAACATTAGCCCATATATTCAGCAATATATTAAAAGAATTATGTGCTGTAACCAAGTGGGCTTTATTCCAAGGATGCAAGGCTGGTTCAGTACTTGAAATCAATCAGTGTAATTCACTGATTGATTTGAATATAATCATATTAATTGATGCCAGAAAAAATTGACTAAATTCAACACCAATTCATGCTAAAAAAAAAAATGTTCTCAGAAAAATAGGAATAAAAGAGAAACATCCTCAATCTAATAAAGAAAATCTACAAAAAAACATACAGCTAAATTATACTTAATGGTGAAAGATTGAATGCTTTCCAACTAAGACAAGAAACAAGGCAAGGATGTTCACAATCCCCACTCTTGCGCAACAAAGTGCTAAAAGTTTATGGATTGGAAGCAAGAATGTGTATAGATATCAATTATCCCTAAATTGATAAACATGTTTAATGCAATTCCTATAAAAATCCCAGTAAGAATTTTTATAGATGTAGAAAATCATTCTAAAATTGATATGGAAAAACAAAATAACTAGAATTACTAAAATCATTTTGAAGAGCAATGAAATGGGACTTATTATATATCTACAAGTAAATCTTTACAAGATGGTGGATCGGGTAGACGTGCACTAAGGAGCTCCATCAGCAACAACACAGAATACTGGACTAAGCAGGATCAGGGGATGTTGATAGAACCCTGAACCACATATAAAGGAATATTTAGAAGCTTGGAAGGCTTACAGCTAGGGGAATTTGTAGCAGAATCAAGAAATTCATTGCTTTCTAACTTAAGACACTCAGCTGCTCCCAGAGCTGCCATCTTGGGAGATACCAAGCAGGGGAAGGATCAGAACAGCCAAGAAAGCCTGACAGAATTGCGGAGATACAGGTGTGGACATACTTTTTCTTTTTTCCTGTATCTGTTCATTTGTCTCTCTGTCTGTGCACCTCCATTCTGGTGACTAGTGGGGATGACTGAATGAATGGACACCCCACCCCCACCCCTGGAGGGTTCTACTATGCATGCACACAGATCCCCTCAAATTTTAAAGTGACAGTTTCCACTTAAAACCAAACGGCCACCACTCATCTGTCACTTTGTCATACTGTGGTGGCTTGTGAGTTGCTGTGATTCTGAAAGTTATGCCACCGGTATTTTAAATACCAGCAGGATCACCCATGGTGGATAGGTTTCAGATGAGCTTCCAGACAAAGACAGACTAAGAAGAAGGAGTGATGAACTACTTCCGAATATTTAGTCACTGAAACCCTTATAAATAGCAGAGAAACACTATCAGATATAGTGCCGGAAAATGAGCCCCTCAGGCTGGAAGACACTCAAAATGCAACTGGGGAAGAGCTGCCTCCTCAAAGTAGAGTTGACCATGATGATGCAAATGGAGTAAAGCCCATGGGAGAAAAGCTGTGATAGGATAATATCCATGCGCCTACAGGGAAGCCCAGTTAGTACCACAATTATTCAAATTTACGCACCAACCACTAAAACCAGTGAGCATGAAATGGAAGAATTCTACAACTTCTTCAATCTGAAATTGATCAAACATTCAATCAAGATGTATTGATCATTACAGGTGATTGGAATGCAAAGGTTGGGAGCAAAGAGGAAGGATTGATCAGTAGTTGGAAAATATAGTCTTGGTGATAGAAATGATGCTGGAGAATGCATGATAGAATTCTGCAAAACCAATGATTTGTTCCTTGCACTATAATACAGAGTAGACACTGGAGGGGGAGAGAAAGGAAAAGTCAGAAACATCACACTAGAAGGCTTGTAAGTCCGTCTTCTGCCTATAACTGATTGGAATACCTAAATTGGGGATACAGCATACCCAGTGAACGAGGCTTCTTGCGGAGCCTTTGCAATACATAAAACCATAGGTAGAAACCCAAACCACATCTAGATCTCCAGAGATGAGAAATCTCCACTTGAAAGGACGAGCAGACCAGCCTGGAGCGGCTAGAAGAACAAAAGATACTTCTTAAAAGAAAGACCTACAGGTAAAATACAAAACAATAGAGGCAGAGGAACTGTTACTACAAGAACAAACAAATCGCTTCCCTAGGAAACATCAAGGCAAGTAGTCGGGTCCTCTCAACGCAAACCCCCTTCCAAGACTAAGACTCAACTGAAATACACGCTCTGATTGGTGACCACACACATCACCGATAGGGGGAAGAGGGGTAAAAGCATCAATGAAGCAGCAAGCTAAGCCTTGCAATGTTCAGTGAGCTTCTGTGGACCCAGTTGGGGACCTGCTTGGCAAGCAGTGAGAGGAGACCTGGGGACTCTTGGGCCCAGAGTTAGTGGCATGGCCACGGAGGACTCGAGTGGAGAGTGGAGCTACCGGCTGATGGGAAGAGAGGGCATGGACACAAGAACACCCACACTTGCAGATAGTACCCACGTGACCTGGACCAGATGACTAATGATCAGAGCTCACCCAGGAGAAGAAAGAAGAGGAAAAGAAAAAAGAGAGAGTGAGCTGATACAACCTGATGAACTTGACCTATACCTACGGATGCAGTGACTCAAAAGAAGGAACAAATTCTTACAGCAAGAAACATGCCCACCTCCTCCACACACAGAGTGGGTAGAGATGGGCAACTTGGACATTGGATACCCAAATGGGGAGGGGGGGACTACAAAGGCAAGAAGTGACTGGTTTACAAGCTTTCAAGAGGGAACCTAGAGCTAGAGGGCATGGAGGAAGGCAGAATCTCCAGTGAGTACTATCCAATCTGTCTAGGTGGAGCTGATGAAATGAAATACAGATGGGTAACTCGTGATACTGTAGTGAATAATGGTTATCAGGACTGATTATGAGGGTTGGAAGTGCAAAAGTAGACGTTTTATAGCAAGGAAGGGAGTGTTTATTTCTCCAGTCTAGGAGTGGAGGTCTCTAGGACCATCAACGGAGAAGAGCAGAGATCGGGACCCTACCCAGAGAACCAGGGATCCCTGAAATGGAGACAGAGACGAGGATGTGGAGTGATGAAGCGCCTGGGGACTTTGGATCCAGAGAGGGAGAGGGCCTGTGGGCCGAAGACCTGGGGGGGTGGGGGGAGGTAGAAGGGTAGGGGGCAGATTTTTAGGCTATACCCTTTGGTTGGTTGATGATGCATGAAGGGGATTGGAACCATGGCAATGAAATGATAAACGATGGAATGAATGTGGGACTGAAGTTCTCTCATGTAAACTATCATATAATTCACAATAAAACATTAAAAAAAAAAAAACCAATGATTTGTTCATTTCAAATGCCTTCTTTAGACACCATAAGAGACAACTATACACATGGACCTCACCAGAGGGAGTACATAGAAATCAAATTGACTACACCTGCAGAAAAAGATGATGGAAAAGCTCCATATCATCAGTGAAAACAAGGCCAGGGGCAGACTGTGGAACAGACCATCAATTACTCATATGCA
>NW_006409016.1:794901-798910 GCF_000296735.1 Chrysochloris asiatica | reverse complement strand
GCATTGATGGACTCAAGTGTGGCAACAGTAGTGAAGTTGACCCAGGATCGGGCATTGTTTCGTTCTCCTGTGCATAAGGTCGCTATGGGTCGGTACCGACTTGATGGCACCTAACAACAACAACAACAACAAGTAAACAAGATAGTGTGGAAGGATAGACAGATCAGTGGAATTGAATAGACTACACAGAAATGACTCTGTATAAATATATTTTACTATTTTTTGACAAAAGTGCAAAAGCAATTCAATGGAAACCAGGTAACCTCTTCAACAAATGGTGATACAGCAACTGATTATCTACAGGCAAAAACAAAAACTTTAACATAAGCCTTATGTTTTATGCAAAAATGAACTCAAAACATCACAAAACTTTTACAAAGAGGCATAGAAGAAAAGTTCTAGAATACAGAATACTCTTAGACTTGACACCAAAAGCATTAACCAAAACAGGAAAAATTGATAAATTGAACTTCATCAAAATGAATAACTTGCTCTTAGAAACACCCTGTGAAGAATACAACAGAACAAAGTACAGGGCTGAAGAATACCAACAAAGGACTAGTGTTTCAATTATAGAAAGAACTCTCCAAACTTAACATTAACAAAAACAAACAATCCAATTAGAACATGGCCAAAAGACATGAAAAGACACTTCACCAATGAGGATATAAAGATGGAAAGTAAACACATGAAAAGAAGTACAACATTGTTGTTGTTAGTTGCTGTTGCGTCGATTCCAACTCATGGTGAACTCGTGTTTGCAGAATAAAATTGCTCCATACCGTTTTCAGGAGTCCTGCTGTATGTATGACTGCTAACTGCAAGGTCATCAATTTAAATCCACCAGCAGCTTCTTGGAAACCCTATACAGGGTCGCCATGAGTTGAAACCAACTTGATGTCACTTAACTACTGTTGTTATGAGAGGGTTTTCAAGGCTGTGACTTTTAAGAAGCAGATTACCAGGCCTGTCTTCTGAGACACCTCTAGGTGGGTTCAGTGATCAACCTTTTGACTGGTAGTCAAGTGCTTAACCATTTTACCACACGTTTTTAAAAATGTTGTTGTTGTTGCTGTTGTTGTTAAGTACCATGGAGTCGGTTCCAACTCATAGTGACCCTGCACAGGTTTTCTTCACGGGAAATCTTTATGGGAGGCTGTAAATCTTTACGGGAGCAGAAAGCTTCATCTTTCTCCTGCAGAATGGCTGGTAGTTTCCAACTGCTGACCTTGAGGTTAGCAGCACAATTCGTAACCACTATGCTACCAGAGCGCCTTTTAAAATGTAGCTGCCATCAATTTGTTTTCAACTCATGGAGGCCCTCTATGTGTCAGAATACAACAGCACTGCTCAAACCTCCAATCTTTCAGTTAGCAACAAAAACTAAGACAATGCACCAAATCAAAATGTTCACGTTACAAGGAAAAGAAGACAAACACAGTACTTTCTGATTCCAAAATTATGTGGCTCTTCAAATAAGAAAAACATCCTGCCCCCACATTTTTAATAGTATCTGAGTAACAGCTTCTGGAGTTGTTCCTTTTACAATGTTGCCATGGAAACTCCAGTTTCAACAACTAGAGTTGCTGCAAAATTTAGTCGTGTATCTATTTCCCTAATTCTCTACCTTGCCTAAAACACATGCCTCAAGAGCATTTAGTATTCCTTTACAGAGAAAAGAATGTGATCGATTCCCTGGTGGGGGTTCATTTTTATGAAGAAAATCACGTGGTTCTTGGAGAAATGACCTCAAGCTACAGTATTCTTTGGCCCAAACTAGTCTATAAAAAAGCTAAGTGCAGTTAAATTTGAAATTGAAGCATTGACGCTTGCAACCTAAACAACAGCGTGAGAATCACACACCAGAAGTGATCTCTTCTACAAATAATAAGACAACGAACAAAACAAAAAATAGCATGTAAATTTTACCGTTCCAGGTCAGGTTTTGGACTTTCATATATCCTGATACCAGTTATTCTTTGACTACATTTTAAATGCTCAGTCCTTGACCTATTTTTAGTGTCATTTTTTAAAAAAATGATTAAACAGCACAAATTGTACTTACCTAAAAGAGGGAGTAAAACTGGGTAGTTGTAAGGCATCACAAAGAGGTTTACACAAGTTAAAGTTGTACTAGCTTTCAAATAACCAAATGGATATCCAAGTTCATTGTATTTTCCACTGTTATTAACAAACACCTGACAAGAACATGAAATAATGAATAGTTATGACAATAAGAGTGCATGTACAGCCAAACATAGTTTTGTTCCATAGCAACATCTATGGTCCAATTTGCTGGAAATTTAAAAATAGGAATAGGCCTTTTAGCCTATGGTCATGTCAAAATAGATCATAGTACGTAGGAATGTCAGATTAGGATTTCTTCACAAACTACACTATGTCATAGCCATTCAGAGACCGTAGGCTACATCGTTGTTGTTGTTGTTGTTGTTATTAAGTGACATTGAGTCGGTTCCAATTCAAAGTGACCCTGTCTAGGGCTTCCAAGGAGTAGCTGGTGAGTTTGAACCGCTGACCTTGAGGTTCAAACCAACCTTGCAGTCCAGTGCATTAACCCACAGTGCCACAATACTAGGTTAGCACAATGGAAAATAAGACTGAAATATCGCTAAGTGATACCAACCATGAAAATAAATTAACTTGTCAAAACAAGTAATGACCAGAGTGAAGACTTCAGGAAAAAAGAATAAGGTCTTGTGGCTAAAACACAAACTTAAGAAACAAAGCGCATTTAAAGATTATGCAAACAGTCTGTGTGTACTGCTATTAAGTTCTGCTGGTACTGCAGGATATATACACTGAACTGCAAGATTAGTTTGTGCCACAAGGTCAGCGGTTCAAACCCGCCAATTGCTCCTCGGAAACCCTGTACAGGGTCGCTATGAGTTGGAATCGACTTGATAGCACTTAACAACAACAACCCTCCTCCCCTTCTGTTCTACCTTCCTTTGCTGCTCCATCCCCCTATTCTTGTTTTAATTTTCATTCAATACATTTTTACTGACTTGCCTACTATCAGCTAGGCACTGGTACTAATTATTTTGAGGCAGCCAGGAGATGCTTTGGTTCAGTCTGGAAAACACTTTATCTTCTAAGTTACACTAGTAGAGCAAACAGTAATGATTAAAACATTGATTTTTATTCCCTATGACTATCATCTGATTCCCTATCCAGAGTTATGAGTTGATATATTTTTCCATGGCTATCCCCTATATACGTGTTGTGCTGTGCAGAGTGATCGCTAGCTACCAAGTTGTTCTCTATGTTCCATGTTAAGATTCAGGTCAAAATCAGGACCCCAGTATACATTTTTAGAAGCTTCTTGTTGGTTGGCCTTGAGCTGACTTCAATTCATGGGAACTTTCTGTAGAATAGAGTGTATTATTGCTTGGTCCTGTGGCATCTTCATGATATGTTTGAGACTATTATTGGGGCCACCGTATGGTAACTTCCAACACGGAGCACTCATCTTCAAGCTCTGTATCAGACATTATTCTGTTGTGCTCCATAAGGTTTTCATTGGCTAATTTTTGGAAGTAGATCACCAGGCCCTTCTTCCTAGTCTGTTTTAGTCAGAAAGCTCCATTTAATTAAAACTTGTCCATCCTGGAGGACCCTGCTGGTATGTAAAATATTCAGGGCAAAGCTTCCAGAATCACCACAACACACAAGCCACCACAGTATGACAAATTGCCAGATGGGTGGCTGTTTATGGATCTACACATTGTCTTTTACATAGCTGGATCACTGAATACAAAAGTCAAACACTGGTATTTAGCAGAATCTATATATCTTGCTCTTCATACATGAAGAGAGCAAAAAGTCATTAAGAAGACAAAAAAGAAGGAAAAGGTCAAAATGGATGTCAGAGGAGACACGGAAACTTGCTCTCCAGCTTAGAGAAGCTAAAGCAAATAGAAAAATTGAAGAGGTCCAAGAGCTGAACAGAAAATTTCAAAGATCAGCTTGGAGAAGATAAAGCCAAATA
>NW_006409016.1:792168-793199 GCF_000296735.1 Chrysochloris asiatica | reverse complement strand
TAGTGAGGTTGGCCCAGGATCGGACATTGTTTCGTTCTGCTGTGCATGGGGTAGCTATGAGTCGGTTCCGACTCGATGGCACCTAACAACAACAACAACATATATCTTGTTATCTTTTGTGCTAGCAATGTCACTTAATCAGTTCACTTTCCTCTTCCTATATTGTATTAGATTATATTGGGTTCATCTGATCCAAGTCATGGTATTTTCAATCATCCCATATGCATGTGAAACTTGGGCAATGGCTAAGAAAGACTGTAGAAGAATTGATGCATTAGAAATATGGTGCTGGCAAAGAATATTGAAAGGGTCATGGGCTGCCAGAAGAACAAACAAATCTGCCAGAATGCACCTTAGAGGCCCGGATGGTAAGACTTCATCTCTTGTACCTTGGACATATGATCAAGAGGCACCAGTCCCTGGAGAAGCACATCATGCTTGGTAAAGTGGAGGGCCAGTGAAAAAGAGGAAGACCCCAATGAGATGGGTTGGCACAGTGGCTGTAACAATAGGCTCAAACATGAGGCTGTTGTAGGACTGGGCAATGTTTCCTTCTGTTGTACACAGGGTCTCTATGAGTTGAAGCCAACTCAATAACAACAACATATTTTATCGTTGTTTTTGTTGCTAAGTGCCGCTGAGTCGGTTTCGACCCATAGTGACCCTGTATAGGGTTTCCGAGGAGTGGCTGGTGAATTTGAACCATCAACTTTGTGTTTCAACCTGACCTTGCAGTTCAGAGCATTAGACCACAGCACCACCCCAAGATTCTTTTATCATAGTTGGCTCGTTGGTTGGTGGTGTGCCGTGGAGTTGGTTCCAACTCATAGTGACCCTGCATAGGGTTTTCAAGGCTGTAAATCTTTACAGATGCAGAAAGCCTCATCTTTCTCCCACGGAACTGCTGGTAGTTTCGAACTGCCGACCTTGACATTAGTTGTTGTCAGGTGCCATCGAGTCGGAACCGACTCATAGCGACCCCATGCACAGCAGAATGAAACAATGCTCGATCCTGGGCCAACCTCACCAAC
>NW_006409016.1:739142-790243 GCF_000296735.1 Chrysochloris asiatica | reverse complement strand
TAATTGATGGTCTGTTCCATAGTCTGCACCTGGTCTTGTCTTCACTGATGATATGGAGCTTTTCCATCTTCTCTTTCCACAGATGTAGTCTATTGACATTAGTAACCCTACTCATAACCACTACTCTACCAGAGCTCCTTTTTATCATAGCTAGGAATACATTTTATAAATTACTAGGAAGTAATTTATAACTCCATGAAACAATGAGCTGTGCTAAAACATGATTCTAGACAGAATTCGAGTCTTAATTTGAACCTTAATAGAGACAAAGATAGCTGTAATATGTTGTTGTTGTGAAGTGCTGTCGAGTCGATTACGACCCATAGCGACCCTGTATAGGGTTTCCAAGGAGCAGCTGGTGAGCTTGAACCACCAACCTTGCAGTTCAATGGCTTTGCAGTCTGGCGCATTAGCCCATAGAGCCACACCAGGACTCGAGCTGTAATATAACATCCTGTATGTCCTCCTACTTCCTAAGTGTGCGTATTAGAAGAGCTGGGGCAGGGGCTGTTCCTCATAAAGAATTTTTTAAAACTCTCATACACAGAGTCAGACCTGGGTTTTCTCTTCCTTCGTTCCTTCCTCACTCTCTCCCTACCTCCTTTTCTCTCTCTCTTTTTCTCCTAGTCTCTTTAGCATAAGCTTCTTGAGTTTTTCCAAATACCTTACAATACACAGATTCATAAAATTGTGGGCTTGGAAAGCACTTTTAGGAGGCTATATAGTCCAGAAAAAGTAAGTATATGGTCCAAAGTTGGTGGGAGACCTAGGGCTAGAATCCAGTCGCCATTATGGTTTTGTTAAATTTCCTGGCTCCCTGTTTAACATATTTTTTGACTCCCATTAATTTATCACATGGAAACTATCCTAACCAAAAGGAACATAAGGCACTGGGGAAGGAATGACAACGGGATTTCTTGGGTTTGTGAAGAACTTGCTATATAGAAAAAGAGGGTTTATTTTAGGGGGGAAATATGATGTGTCGTTTTATTAGCTTCCATTGCATTTTTTTCAGCCGCTAAATTTAAACCTCATAGCTCTCGTAGCGTAGTGGTTACGAATTGGGCTGCAAACCTCAAGGTCGGCAGTTCGAAACTATCAGCAGTTCCATGGGAGAAAGATGAGGCTATCTGCTCCTGTAAAGATTTACAGCCTCGGAAACCCTGTACAGGTCGCTATGGGTCGGAATCGACTCAACAGCACTTAACAACAACAACAATCTTGGTTTTAAGTTCCTGTTCTATTATTCACATCTCGAATTTCTAGCTCTTTTAGGGTGAATTTTATTGAAGTATAAAAACACAAAGAAGTATGCCGCTCAGTGACTGTTCAGACAGTGAATAAACAGTGTAACCACCACATGGGTTAGGAAACAGAACCTGACCAAAAAACCCTCAAGTCCTCTTCCTGACTTCCAACACAAGCAAGTGAGTTTTACTTGTGTCTAGGCTTATATAAAATGTGTCCCTATATAACATGTCATCTTATGTCTGGCATTTTTTTTTTTTTTGCTCCATATTATGTTTGTGAAATCCTTTGGTTTCTAGCACTTTTGTGTTATTGTTGGGTGCCATCGAGTCAGTTCTGACCCCATGTACAGCAGAACAGAACACTGCTTGGTCCTGTACCATCCTCACAATACTTGCCATGTTTGATTCCAATGTTGCAGACACTGTGTTGAACCATCTTATTGAGGGTCTTCCTCTTTTTCACTGACCATTTGCTTTATCAGGATTCCTAGTGTGGAGCTGTAGGATAAGCACAGGACTGCTAACAGGAAGGTCAGTGGTTCAAACCCACCAGCTACTCATCAGCAACCCTATACAGGGTGTCTATGAGTCGTTATCGACTCGAAGGCACTTAACAACACCATCAACTACTTTATCAAGCATGATATCCTTCTGCAGGGACTGGTCCCTCTTGACATGTCGAAAAAAAGTATGTATGTTGAAGTCTCACCATCCTTGTTTTTAAAGGCCATTCTGGCTGTTCTTCTTTCACGACAGATGTGTTTGTTCTTGGTATATTCACTATTCCTCACTGACACCATAATTCTTCTCCAGGCTTACTTATTCACTGTTCTGCTTTTGCATGCTGAGGCAATTAGAAATATCATGGTTTGGGTCAGGAGTACCTTAGTGCTCTAAGTGACATCTTTGCTGTAGAATACTTTCAAGAGGTCTTTTGCTGCAGATTTGCCCAATACAATACATTGCTTGATTTCTTGTCTGCTGCTTCCATTGACTGTGGAATTAATCAAGTACAATAAAATCTTTGACAACTTCAATGTTTTTTTGTCAATTTATCATTATGTTGTTTATTGGTCTTGTTGTTGTTTTTGTTATGTGCCGACTCATAGCGACCCTGTACAGGGTTTCCAAGACTGTAAATCGTTACAGGAGCAGAAAGTTTCATCTTTCTCCCACGGAACAGCTGGTAGTTTTGAACTGCTGACCCTGAGGATAGCAGCTCGACTCGTAACCACTACGCTATCAGAGTTCCTTTATCGGTCTAGTGGTGAGGATTTTTGTTTTCTTTGTGCTTAGGTGTAATCTATACTGAAGACTGTAGTCTTTGCTCTTCATCAGTAAGTTACCCAATTGTTCTTCGCTTTCAGCAAGCAAGGCTGTCATCTGCTTATTGCAGGTTGTTAATGAGACTTCCTCCAATCTTCTTCATATGCTCCAGCTATACTGATTAAATAGTATGGTGAAAAGATACAACCATGATGCACGACTTTCCTCTGTTTAAATCCAGGCAGTATCCCTAATTCTTTTAGAATAAATGCCTGTTGGTCTATGTACAGGTTCTGCATGAGCACAATTAAGTGTTCTGGAATTCTCATTCTTCACAATGTAAACACATGAGCACTTTAATATCCTTGTTTTAAGCCAGTTCCTGTTTTTTCATATCCTGGAAGAACTTAAGTAGCTTAAAGACAGCTAGTAGCAATAATCACACATTTTAGGATGATACAGAATACAGTCTTGAAGTGCTTCTTATGTAAATAAAACCTAAAAATCACTGACTATATATGGTCCTGTGGTTTATAAATAGAACAGAAATCCTCACAATACTTTTGATTTTATCCAAATAAAAAGGCAGTGCCTAGATTTTCATAAAACAACATCCCCAGGTATATCTGTCAGCCCATTTGCCAACTCTCCTGGCTGAAGTTTCACACTTGGATGAATCATTGTGTGGTATCTTCATGCATTTGCCTCACCCCAGTAAAATCTTTGCTGCACACATCAGTGTGATTTATATGATAGGAAGAAGAGTTTGAATATATTCCATCAACATATAAATTAGTTTCAGAGCTTATGGCTCTCTGATCAAAAGATCCTGGACTTCCAATCTGCCAAGTTAAAACTCAAAGTCTTTTGCTTCAGCTGCAGAAGCCATACCTGAGTTGGATTACATCCTTCAACTTGTTGGCTGCCGTCAGGCTGGCCCTTGACTCATGGTAGCCCCATTCATCCACAGCACAATGAAATGCTGTGTAGTCCCCGGCCATCCTGATGAAAGGTTGTAGAATGGACCACTGTGGTCATAGGCTGATTTTCAAAAGTAGATCACCACAACTTTCTTCCTAGTCCATTTTGGTCTGGAAGCTCTGCTGAAACCATTCAGCATCATAGCGGTACGCAAGCCTCTAGCAGTCATATGGAGGCTGTGCATGAAGTGTTTGGGCTGGGGATTGAACCCAGGTCTCCTGCACAGAAGGCGAGAATTCTATCATGGAACCACCATAATCCTCATACTTTAGGGATTCTTAACTTCAGGTAACCTTCGGGGGGAAGGCTTCCACAAAATTCTTCAATGCATAGGTTACATCAGAGTCTACTGCCTTAATGATTTGCTTGACCCTGTTTTGTATTTGATAGTATTTGTGAGAAAGATTATTTCCAGATTAACTGTTGAAACTCCTTAAAAATTCCCAGCTCCCAGAGTGATTAAGGATAAGTACCTGCCAGCAAGTATGGGGAGATTTTCGTTCCAAGATGTACTGAGTTAAAGGAGATGGTTCAAGTTCATATTTGTCAAAGGGAAGTTTGTCTATGACCATTGGCTCACAATCTACACAGGAGAACCTCACAACAGGATGAGATGTTCGTGGAGGCTAAAAGACAAGAGGAAAAATATAGTCAGTTATCAAGTTAGCTTCCTTTTCTGACAATTCTGCAACCTCTTTTCTGTTTTGTTCACCCATCATTGAACTACAGACTAGTGTTTCCAGAAAGAGGGTTACTAGAGCCCTGGGCATCACCAACATCTTCCATTGAAAAGGGATTTAGATTCTTCATTTCCACCAGGCACCTGGTGTTGGAAGAGGAAAAGTAGATGACAACATTCAGATTGAGAATTAAAGTGAAATGTAAAAATTTTTTCAATATCGTTTAAGAGCTCATTATGAACCGTAGGCTGAACTCTGAATTTGAAATCCATTTTGTAACCTCCAACCATTGCCTACACTCTGAATGAGAAAGAAGTCCATGACATTTTCTAATGAGGTCATGGCAAAATTACAGCCACTAATAAGTGAAGGCACAGAAAGGGCACAACAGAGACCATTATTGAGTCTTTCACAACTTGGGGACCCAGTTGAATTTTACAGCTGTCTCACACCCACACGCTTGCCTAGCAAAGTGGGGGCTTGGGATGCTTTTGGCTGGGCGGTAAAGGCCTGTGTGCTGGGAGTACTGGAGCAGATGAGTAGAGAACCCACAGAGCACAACATGCACCCATTCACAGGTCAGTGGCCTTGGTTACATTCTTCATTCTGTCCATAATCACACTATTTCTATTCCGATTGTTTTCATCACCATTCGCTTAGATTCACACACACAACCCCTCAGACTTCTCATCTATGCTTTATTTACTATGATCAATTTGCGCTTATATATAGAATCGCTTAAAAGACTGCAATACTCAGGGCATACAGGTGTGCTCTAATTGAGCTAAACTGTTGTTAAGTTTAAAGATTCACAAGGGATAGTTTTGGTTAAAGGGTTAAAAGCATCTCAGGGCAATAGATGTGGGGGTTCCTCCAGTCTCAATAAATCCAGTAATTCTGGATTCTTTACGAATTTGAAGTTCTGTTGAACATTTTTCTCCTGTGTGATCACCCTGTGTGATCGTCACCCTGATCAAAATGGTATTGGCGGCCAGGCCCCATCCAGTCCTTCTGGTCTCATGACAGAGGAGGCAGTAATTTGTGGATGTAATTAGCCTTGTAGTCCAGTTCTGAGAAGCCATTTGATTAACAGATGGAGGTTGTGGGAAAGGAGAGTGCCAGAGAGGGTAAGACAACAGTAAGAGTAATGCAGCGAGACAGGGTGAGGAGTGCTCTAGCTTATTCTTGCTAGGATATCTGTAAAGTTAATCTGACTATGGAAAAATGTCTGCTTCCTTTTAAAAAGTGTTCATTTGCCTCTACAATTTACAAACATATATGATATTTTGGGACAAGTGCTTTTAAAGGCGAAGGAATGGTGACATGAGACAGATATGCATGAGCTACTTGTGGGCACTTCTTCTATTCTGGGTCTTCCAAATTTCTGTTTTAATGAAGTTGGTGAGATATTTCTGGCTTATTAGATTTGAACATGTAGAAAACAATAGAGCCACAAGTGAAGCCCCACTGCTAACAATAACGAAGTAAATTGGCAACTACAATATTTACTTGGGGTGGTGAAAGGGCTGAGGGTAACCAGGCACTGAAACTTGACAGAAGCGACACCTTGGAGCCCTGAGGGAACGAGGGCAATGGCTCTTCAGTCTATTTTCAGGCCTTTCATGGCCACTCCTGGAGAAAGACATGAACCCAAAACCAATAACCCAGGAGAAAATGCAGTTCTATAACAACACTTTCTATAACTTAGACAGAGGCATTGAACCAGGAGTCATGATCTATTTGCCTCTCTCCACACACAAGATTCCTGGTGTGCTGCTGTGGGTTAATGTGGACTGCAAAGTAGGTCTGAATCACAAGGTTGGTGATTCAAGCCCACCAGCTGCTCCTCGGAAACCCTACACAGGGTCGCTATGGGTTGGAACAGACTCTACGGCACTTAACAACAACACACACACACAAGAGAGATTACTCAGGCCTTTTTCTATTGGGTGGAGAGAGAGAAGAAGAAGAACAAGGGAGTGGGATTTTAGGCTATTTTCCTTATTACTAGACACTAAATGCAAGAGCTCTGGGAGAGTAGTGGTTACGAATTGGGCTGCGAACCTCAGGGTCAGCAGTTCAGAACCACCAGCTGTACCGCAGGAGAAAGATGAGGCTTTCTGCTCCTGTAAAGATTTACAGCCTCGGAAACCCTGTACAGGGTCGCTATGAGTCAGTACTGACTCCACAGCACATAACCACCACCACCAGACACTGAATGAAAGGAAACTCATCTGGTACCAGGAACAACAACAACATCACATCCTCTTTTACAAAACACAGTGAAGAAATAGACAAGTCTTTCCTTTGTATTTGTTGTTGGGTGCTGTTGAGCCAATTCCAACTCATAGCAACTCCAGATGACAGAACATAACTGCTCCATAGATTTTTGTAGGCTGCAATTGTTACTGAAGCAGATCACCAGGCCTTTTCTCCTATGGAACTGGAAGGTTCAAACCACAACCTCTCGGTTAGTATCTGAACAATTAACCACTGTTCCACCAGGGCTCCTTATGTTCCTGTTGTTGTTAAGTGCTGTCGAGTCGATTCCGACCCATAGTGACCTTGTATAGGGTTTCCAAGGAGCAGCTGGTGAGCTTGAACCACCAACCTTGCAGTTCAAACGACTTTGCAGTCTGATGCATTAGCCCACAGCTTAGGGATCATTTTTTAAATGATTTTCAGTAGTCCATCGGTTACAAAACAGATAAAAAGTGGGCCCACAAAGTTCTATTAGGTGTCTAATGAAGGCGACTCCCTGAGAATAAGTAGAATGATTTCTAGAGCCCATACAAGGCATAAAACTGCGTCTGATTTTCCAGAGGCTATACATTACTTTTTAAGACATGTTGTTGTTGTTGTTGTTGTGTGCCATCGAGTATAAAAACCAATTCACACATTACAACAGCATCACACTAACAATGCTTTAATGTTCAAACAGAGACAAGGGTGAAAAGGACCGGAAGAGAAGAAAGTTCTATCTTATTATTAGTCATGAGCTAAGACTTCCAGCACGAGACAGACAGCATAGAAGAGAAGAGAAGACTTCCTTGCCTGTGGTATGACTTAAAATCTTTGAAGTTATTTTAAATGGCTTTCTGTAATCAGCAAATTGATGCAATCAACAAGACACACAGAATGATGTTTACCTTTTGTTTTATGAAACTTACTAGTGAAGGTAAATTCTGATCTGGCCAAAAAGATTCTGGAATTGGCCAGTGTCCAACAGGAACACCAGTTTTGGAGTTCGGTCGTACATAAATGAGTTTATGACAGCTATGCCAGGGTTGAGCAGCAAATGGATTGTTTGGCCTAGATGAATCCATAAGTCCATCTAAAAGTTAAACAAAAGACAGATTAAAGTGTGGTTTCTTTTTTAAAGCTGTTGATCTGCTTGTAAAAATTTTTTCAGCTAAAAACAAAACAAAAACGATTCATGAAAAATGGGTGAAGAAGACCAAAATAAAAGCAACTCTACTAGGATTTTCTGAATGTTGTCTCTAGCACCTCTTTGTCTTCACATACGTTCTAATCCAGCCTCCAACCTTCCTTCCACTCAGCCCCATACCTTATTCTCAATCTAGTGTAGTGGTTACGGTTCGGGCTGCGAACCTTAAGGTCAGCAGTTCAAAACTACCAGCTGTTCCTCGGGAGAAAGATGAGGCTTTCTGCTCCAGCAAAGATTTACAGCCTCGGAAATCCTATACAGGGTTGCTGTGAGTCAGAATCGACTCCACGGCACATAACAACAATAACAACAACCAGAATATGCGGTTCTGTGGGAAATTATCTTAAGGCTAGCTTTTGAATTTCTGCAAGCTGGGTTTCTAAATTAAGTGCAACAAAACACTAACAAAGTAAGCAAGTCCAATTGTTCAATCCCATGTATATGTTTACATATTTGGAATCTGACAAAATAGATCATAAGCCCCATTTAGATATTCTTTCTATGCAAATTTAGATGAAAAAAAGGTATCCCTTACTAAACAGTTAGACCCACTGACCATAAAGGCAACATGAACATTATCTACACTCATTTAAAGGAGGAAGGGATGCTGATAATGTGATCTATGTATACATTAATCACTGAATAATTGGAGGGGGCACAAAGGGAAGCATCTAGTTTATTGTGCACTCCCCAACCCCCATTAAAATCCCATGAAAACTGAGTGTTTTTAAATGAGAAATGCTGCATCCGGAATGCATTTTAATTCTTTAAAGTAGCATATTTCATTTACCCTCAAAAACAAGAGTAGACAGAATTAGTTAACATTTATGCAATGATTTTTTAGTCTAAATTGTATTTGTAAAAGATATTTACTGATGAAGTCTAATTTATCTATTTTGTCTTTTGTTGTTTGTGATTTTGGTGTCATAGCTAAGCCTCCATCAACAGATGGGTGCTGGCTGCAAATGAGTTCCATTGACCAGGAATCAAACCCAGGTTTCCCACATGAAAGGTGAGAATTCTACCACAGAACAACCACTGCTCCCTATAAACAATATGCCATAATCATTTTAGTCTCATTTTCCTTAATGGGCATCAGACCAGAAGATTTACTCAGGTCCATGGAGCCCTAGAAACTAATTTAATGGCTTCAGGAAGCCAAGAGATGCCCCCTGAAGTTGATCTCACAATTCTAGGGATGCACAGTTTTCTGAAGAAAGAGTTAATAGCTTTCATCAGAATCTCAAAAGTTCAGAACTCTGGACAAAGGGGAGCTGAAACTAGAAAGAAATTTTGAGCTGTTTACATGACATCAAATGGATTTGATATTAGGACTTCAGTAGGAAAATTCCTTGTTCACACTAAGGTACTGAACACAAGCATAGGGATTAGGGGGTCTATATGTTCCAACAGCTCTACAAAGGGGCTCAGAAATGATGAGAAAAGGGTCAGGGACAAAAGAGTCACTGCTTCAGATTGAAATGTGTATCCTCTGGCCACCTTGTTTTCTTTCCTACTGATTGTGACCGAGGTGGTTAAAACGTATGGATCAGATCAGACAAATACCATAGCAATTATGGAGTCCATGTAAGCACATGTATAGATGTGTGAATGGACAGAAATGAGGAGAAGCCTACAGCAGGGCTTGACAGAAGCTTTGCAATGGGGATATGGACCCTTTCCAAAAGTATCCAACAACCAATTGCCACGGCACCCGCATGTGTGTCGGAGTAGAACTGTGCTCCACGGGGTTTTCAATGGCTGAGCTTGCAGTAGTTCCCCAGGCCTTTCTTTGGAGGCACCTCTGGATAGACTGAAATCGTCAATCTTTCTGTTGGTAGCCAAGTGTGTTAACTGTAAGCAACACCCAGGGACTCAATAAGTCCTTTTGCTTTTACCTATTTTTACATGTTGAGCTTTCTATAAAATCTCATTTGAAAAAGAGAGAGAGAGAAGTTCTGAAATTTAAAAATAACCTGGAAAATGCTAGCAGAGGGTCTTAGAGAGCACTAGCAGTTCTTAGAGAGACATTCAAAAAGTCTTGCTGCGATGCAGAAACAAACACAGATGGCCTGGCACATTTGGTTTCGCAAGACCAAAACCAAGATCACTAGCTCATGGGACACCATCTTGAATCTGCACCGTTTGTGACAGGAGAACTGAGTGGTTCACTGTCATTTAAGACTGGAACAGGGGAAAGAAGAGAATTTCTAAGGAAGATTTGTGAGAATTCAGTTTGTTAGAATTTGGTCTCCTGCAATGTACACACAGGCAATGAATGAATGGCAGTTGTTTGTTCTTTATTATATTTATGTTCTTTGGATGGGAGCTAGTTGGGAGCTAGTTTTGGAAGTATAGTTTAAAATCATTCAAATACACGTGTAAGGTGAAGACTGTAGGGCTTCAAAAAAACAAACAAACTACTTACACGTATGGATGCAGTAGCTCAAAAGAGGGAACAAATCCTTCCCACCCCCTCCACACATGGAGAGGACAGGGATGGGCAACTTGGACATTGGCTACCCAAAATGGGGGGCTTCAAAGGCAAGAAGCCACTGGCTTACAAGCTTTCAAGAGGGAACCTAGATTCAGAGGGCATGGAAGAAGGTAGAATCTCCACTGAGTAGTATACAATCTGTCTAGGCGGGACTGATGAAAGGAGATGGGGATAGGGCTCTTATGATACAATAGTGAATAATTGTTATCAGGACTGATTGTGAGGGTCGGAAATGTAAAGGCAGACATTTTGTAGCAAGGAGGGGAGTGATTAACTTTTCAGCCTAGGAACAGAGGTCCCTGGGACCATCAAGGGAGAAGAGCGAAGAGAGGGACCCTACCCAGAGAAGCAGTGATGCCTGAGATGGAGGCAGAGATGATGATGTGGAGAGATGGAGCAGTTAGGGACTTTAGACCCAGAGAGGGAGAGGGGCTGTGTGCTGACGACCAGGGGACAGGTTTGTAGTGTATAAACTTTGGTTGGTTGATTGATGATGCATGAAAGGGATTGTAACCATGGCAATGAAACGATATACAATAGGATGAATGTAAAACTAATGTTCTCCCATGTAAACTATCACATAATTCACAATAAAATATTAAATAAATAAAGAAAAGAAAAGAATAAAAAAACAAACAAACTACTGTACCTTCGCCAACAGGAAGTGGATCGGGTCCCGTTTTCTCAAAGTTAATAACGACACCACTCTGGACTTTTTGAACTAGAGATTCCAGGCATTGATTCAGCATTCTTTGTGTTCTGACACAATAGGAGCGACCTTTACCAAAAGGAAACGCAAATAACACAGTTTCGATCCAACAAAATATTATTTCATAATAACAGCATTGGACATCCTAAAATATAACTTGAAACAATTGTTTCATTGCCAGTAAACATCACAGCATGATGATCTTAAGCAGCAGAGTAAAATTAAATCCTTGTTGACTAAGTTGAGAAAAAACAGAGATTGAATGCCGTGTTTAATGAAAAGAAGGGAATTTCCTTCCTACACCACATTTTTGAAGTATTGTTGTTTGGTGCCATCAAGTCAACTTAGACTCATAGCAACCCCATGTGACAGAATAGAACTGTCCCATAGGATTTTCTTGGCTGTCATCTTTATGATTGCACATGGCCCAGTCTTTCTCCCATGGTGTCATTGGGTGAGCTTGAACGGCCGTCAAGCTGTTACCAGGGTGTAAAGTAATAGTAATGGACTCAAACCCAGCAATGTTCATGAAGATGGCACGGGACTGGGCAATGTTTCATTCTGTTTTCTATGTACACAACAACTGATAGCAACAGCATACACTACCTCCCTGAATTCTCTCTTCAAAACTATTAAATATCACCATCACCTCCTGTGACTTCACACATCTGTGTGATGGCAGACTCATCAGTCGGTACACTCCCTAGTTGCTCTGGTTCAGTGGAAGCCACTCCAGGCAAACGCAACACCAGGGCAAATAACCTTTGATCCCAACGAAAAGGTTCTTTGGTTAGTTCACTTCCAGGCAGAGGTGAATTCAATGGAAGATAAAGCTGACAAAGCAAAAATTGAGAAGGTTCAGTTTAACAACCTAAGTGAAGAAAGAATTAAAAGGGTTCACTTTCTTTCATGTCATTCAATCAAACGAAGCGATCTTTCATGGATTACCAAGATTGAAGACTTGATAGAACTTATTCTGAACTAGAAATACAGAAAGAAACTGTATGTTCTCTGCCATTTAAATGAAATTAAAAAAAATTCAGTCTCACCTCTTCTTGAACACCAGCAGTACTTGTTAACTTGTTTCCATCTGTGATGGTTATTAAAATAGATGGTTCTAAAAAAAATGGATTTCTACCCTAAAATACATTTAAAAAGTATTAGAGCCATGTAAAGTTATACAATTTTATTTAAACTTTGACATTTGCCTTACCAGTGATCTTTCAAGTGTATGATAAAATACTAATTTACCTGGGTAAGTAAGAAGGAAAAGATTAGGGACAGGAGTGGGTGGGGATCAAAGTGACAATATTTGAAGAGATGACGTTCAGTATAAACTGAGGAATTCTTATCATCGGGAACTTCCCGAGATACAGTGCAACCTGTGAGAGCCAGAACCCAACGGGGATTGCCTTGCTTTTCCAGGTCAGACAAGGTACAGTTTTACTACTTTTCTATCGTTTTCTTTTGTTGTTGTTGTTCAATTTTTATTATAGTTTAGGTGACGGTTTACAGCGAATATTCGTTTTCTGTGCAATAATTTATGCACATGTTTCATGACATTGGTTGCACTCCCTGAATGTAACAACACTTTCTGCGCTTCTTCCCTGAATTCCTTCTATCTTTCGTTTTAGTGGAAATTTTGTATGTTTTCCTCCTCTGAAAGGTTTTCTCCTTACACGGGTTCTGGCCTTCACAGGTTTTACTGTATAACATTCAAATAAATGCTCCCCCCTCCCCCCATCTCCAAGCAATCATAAAAGAATTGAGATTTATGAGATGATAGCAGCAGTATCATCTACCCAAATATCTCATGATTCACCTGAGTTGCAGTTCTGTCATAAGTAGGTGACTGCTCGGGACTTGTGTCCTGCAACCTGAGAGTGACCCGTTACTATGATCAGAGTTTTGAGATTAGGAAAGGACACCAGTAACAGCAGCAAATGCTCTTTGGTCTTCCTCTGAATCTAGAACTTTTGCATTGACTGGAGTGGAGGAGTGGGAGTGTGAAGGGCTTCAAAAGTCCTCAGCAAGGTGTTGGTCCCTTCCACTGATATCTAACAATAGGCATCTTTGCTGTTTCATAATCAAGTTGCATACAAGAGCCATAATGAAGGCTATTTCAAAAATATAAATTCCAAAGGTTTATGAACCTCCTTTGGGAGCTTATGATAAGCAGCAGAAAACTTGGTAATAAGCCCAATTTTAAATTTTTACCCCAAGCCATCAAAATGAATGAGCTATACTCACTCAAAAAAATTTTTTTACCTGTCCATAATTGTCTATTCCAGATATCAATCTATTGAGATTTAACAAATCAAATGAGGATCTCAGCGCATGACCAAGAGTAGTCAGTCCAGAAGCCTGAAGATGTTTTAGTTCACTCATGAATGTTGCATGATTTTCTTTCCAACCAGCCTGAAAACCAAACGTTTACAAAGAAATTTCTGATTATCCAATAAACAATATGTAAAGGGCAAACAACACGAAACAGCAAATATCAAATCTCTAACAAGTTAATAACAGTCTCGATGAGTCCGAATCAACGTCGACTAATGGCAACTATGAACTATTACTGTTGTTGTTTGTTTTTTTAGTTTTTGACCTAACTCTTCTGTGTGTACGTCTTGACTGATTAACTGATTGAGCAACCAGTTTCAGAAAGATCCACCAGCTTGAATGATTAAAAAAAAAAGAAAGAAAGAGGGAATAGAGGTAAATATATCTGTTAACCGATGGTGCATGGAGGGGATTGTAATCATTGCAAATGAAACAAAATACGATTGGTTGAGTGCAAAACCAATGTTCTGCCATGTAAACTATCACTCAATTCACAATAAAAGCTTTAAAAAACAAACAAACAAAGGACTCAAGGAAACAGTATGTTCATCCATTATGGCAGAAGGACTTTGGTTCAAGGGGTCAAGCCTTCTATTCAGGCTCAGCCGAACCTACCACAATGCCTATTCCGTTGGCTTGACACTGGTGGTGAGAATGAGGAGAATGGGGTGGAGAAAGGAGTGGCTGTTTTTCAAATACAGAGACTTTGACAGAGACAAACAATTAGAGATTAAGTGTCTGATTTATGTGCATTCTAACCAAGGTTCTTCCTCCTAAACAATATTTTCATTTTAAATGAGAGTAAAGCCCTGGAGTGGTGCTGTTGGATAAGCACTGCGCTGCTAATAGAAAGGTCGGCAGTTCAAACCCACCGGTTGCTCCTTGGAAGCCCTATACTCAGCAGCTCTGAGTCAAAAATGACTCCACAACAACAAAGGGGAAATGATAGGAATAGAATCACAATTATTTGGAGTCATCCTTTTCTGGCATCTTCCAGCATTCAGAAAACCCTAAGTCCAGAATAAAACAGTTAAGAATAAAAAAGAAAACTTTTCACAAAGTAGCAGCAATTCTCAGCAACTATGAACAGCAAGAAAGAACCAAAGGCTCAATGAACAGCAGCCAAAGGGCTCTGATAGATTGGTTTGCATATCAGAAGGAAAGAAAGAAACATGCCACCTGTGTAGTGATGTAAAGCTAACGCAGCACAAAATGCCAAAAAGAGAAGCCCCCAGGAGGTTACAGGAGAGTGGGCCAGCAAGGGCAGCAAGGTGCAACAGCTGCAGGAGTCCTGGGAACAGCAGTGTGACCCGCTGAATGTGGAAGTCTTGTCAGCCAGACCAGGCCAGAAGCATCGGAGGTGGTGGTGGGGGTGGGGGTATGGGGGGTGGGGGTGGGGGCAGAAAGCTAGAGCAGACAATTTAAATGACTTAAGTTTCATGTTCAGCGGAAGGCATATTGTCCATTATCCATACTACTGCGGCAAATCATATCTTTTTTCCTTTCATGGTCTCCAGAAGTCATTTGGATTAGTAGAATAATTGAGAGGCAGGGAGGGGGTAGGTTATTGCCTGGACTCACCATGAAATAAATATCTGTGTGACCCAGAGCAAACCTGTTTACTTCTTAGGACTTACTTAAATGTCCTGATTTGAAAAGGAAGAATTTGATGAGCAGGGCTTGCCTTGTAAAGCTTTGCAGGATACAGATCCTGAGTGAGGGGAAGTGGGTTCATTCTCTTTGTAACCTGTAGAAATGGCGCCCCCTAGTGTTGGACAATACACTATGCATAACCACACGGTGAAAGTACTACACTAAACTAAACCCAGAGCCATTAAGTGGATTCTAACTCATGGTGCTGGTGGTAGCGATCCAGTATAGTTTCCGAGGCTGGCTATCTTTATGGGAGCACAAAGCCTCCTCTTTCTCCAGTAGAGTGGCTGGTGGGTTTGAACTGCTGACCTTGTGATTAGCAATCCAGTGCTTATCCTACAGCACCACCTGGGCTCCTAAAGGGGTCCTGGCTAAAATCTATCCCAGGTCCAGTAGTCTGGGATTCTGCAAAATGAACGGTATGCTTTCAACAAAAATAAATCCTAACATATCCTATAAGTCAAAGAGTTTAAAAATCTTTCCAGGTGTTCCTTTGACTACATTTATAGATTTCCCTGACACCGCACCCAGTGAAAGTGTTGTTGTTAAGTAATGTTGAATCAGGTCCTACTCCTAGCGACTTTTATAGGGTTTCTGAGGAGTGGCTAAGGAGCTTGAACCGCCGACCTTGCGGTTCAAACTGACTTTGCATCCAGTGCATTAATCTGCAGAGCCACACCAGGACTCTAGTGAAAAGTAAGGACTGGGAATAATTCCTGTGGCCCAAGGAAAAATCGTATAGGACTATACAACCTAAACTTTAGTTAAAAGAAAGGTTTATGAATTAAACTGTCACCATAAAACACCTAGCAGATGATCATAAATCACACTGAATTCTGAGATCCGTCCGTTTTCCCCTTTGGGGCAGAGAAACGATGCACAGTGAGGGGATAGCATCAGTTCTCTGTTCTATGAATTCAATAGGTTTTTATTGAGCAACTCTGCTATGTTGGGCAGAATGCTACATGCTGAGGACATAAAGAGGAGTTCACCTTTGAGGAGTCCCTGACACAAAGGAATAAGGTATCTAGTAATGGGGACTGAAAGAATAAGTGACAAGAGAGTGAGGGCAGGTTTCTCACTGAAGAAGCTTTATAGGGTGGGGAAATCATGGTGGTACAAACAGCTAACGTGCTCAATTGCTAACCAGAAGGTTTGCTGTTCAAGTCAATTCAGTAGTGCCTCAGAAAAAAAGTGTTGGTGATCTACTTCCAAAAACCCAGCCATTGAATATTCTATGGAGCACAGTTCTACCCTGATCCACATGGGTGGCTATAAGTCCGAGTTGACTCAATGGCAACTAGTTTGGTTACATCATGAGACGCCACACACTAGGTGGGCAGTGAAGAAAGCATAAAATGCATAAAAGGACAGGACTTTCTGGTGTGTTGCAAATGATCTGATTATCTGTTATTCTGTGTACACTGCAGGAGGCTAGGCTGATAAAATGAGCTGGGGTCACACTCTCAAGTACACCAAGTTAAGTAGTTAGAGTTTATCTGCTGGTGCTGGGAATAGCTTGATGTTTTTAATTAGGTGAGTGGCATGATCAGATCTGTGTTGTAGAAAGACTGTACTGCTGGTAGTTAGAGAATAAATTGTGGGGTGGAGGAGAGGCTGAGGCTTGAGGCAGGAAAACAGGTTTGGAGACTGTTGCAATAGTCCCTGAGAACTGTGTTGTGAGTCTGAGTGCAAGCAATGGGGCTGGAGCAGCATTTATAGATTAAAGACATCGTTCAGAGATGGCATCATAAAGACGTGGTGACTAATTAGAGGGATGGGTAAGGGAGAAAGGGTCACACATGAGGTTGAGGTTTCTGGCTTGGGCAAACTTGGGAACGCTGGGGTCACGTTCCAGTACTGACTTTTGGTTTTGTGTGTTTGTTTAAGTTACCTAGTTTAGCAACTTTATTTCCACACAGTAAACTTATACTAACCCCAGGAAATCAATCTCTGGCCATCGAGTTGTTTCTGACTCACGGTGACTCTCTATGGGGTTTCTCAGACTGTAAGTCTTTACAGAAGCAGACAGTCTCAGCTTTCTCCCACAGCGCAACTGGTGGCTTTGAACTGCTGGCCTGTGGTTAGCAGTCCAGTGCTGATTCCACAGTGCCACCAAGAGGGTTCCCGCAAACTCATACTAGGGGAGAAAATTCCTCTATCTTTTCATTCCATTTTTCCACAAACTTTTTCAAGCCCCACTCAAACAGAAGTTGTATCTACAACAATGCTGAATCCTGACGATCCCAATGACACTGCAAGGTATGATGAAAGAAACATTAGTGGATTCTTAGATTGGGATGAAATCCCTGGGTAGTGCAAACAGTTAAACCCTGGACTGAAAGGTTGGCAATTCGAACTCACCTAGTGACATCTCAGAAAAAAAAGACCTGTAGATCTGCTTCTGAAAGGTCACCCTATGGAAAATTCCAAAATGCTAGGGAACAGTTCTACTCTCCACACACATGGGGTCGTCACAAGTCAGAATCAACCGATAGTAACTAACCATAGCAACCTGGTTTAGTGATGAGTTGGGATAAGATTTGGAAACCACTGGAGCAACTAACCTACCAATATTTAAAATCATGTGTGCTCTTAACAAATGTCTTGTATAATCTGGATTGGAGGGATTTTTACAAATTGCTTCTGTGTCTGAATCATTGGCATTCTGGTTTTGGGTCGATTCCAATTCTTGGCAATGAATTGAGCAACCCCAAATGACTGTGAATGCCATCCCCACCTTAAAAGTGTACGAGTTACATTTACTCCTTAATGTAATAAACTTCTTGGTATCAGTCCAGTTCCTATTTCATGAGAGAAAATAAATGTCTCTCTATCTAGTCCTCAAAATGTTGAAGCGTGTGTGGGGGGAGGGGGAGGCCAACAGATGAACTGAAATGTTCAGAGAACCGTATTAATGTGACAAGTTACTTCCCAAATTATAATCATGAAGGGAGGTTGAGAGTATCCATTTATACTTTTCATTCATTGCTTAGAGTTAATTTTTCATAAGTGAATTCAAAACAGCAATTTAACTTCTTAATACAGTCTTTCTTATAAGTTACTTTACTCCAAATATACCTGGCTCTCAAGTCAATAATAACTTTACTTCCCATAATAACTTCTATACGTTTTGTAGAATTTGAGCTTACACAGTAGTTTCATATGTCACATTCCCTTAGGACTGTCCTATAAAACAACACAGCACCATAGCCTTATTATTATTACTGGGTTTTAAAAATGTTTTATTATGAATTATGTGACAGTTCACATGGGAGAACATTAGCTTTACATTCATCCTATCGTATATCATTTCATTGCCACGGTTACAATCCCCTCCATGCACCATCAACAAACCAAAGGTTGGCAAGCCTGCTCCCCCAGTCGTCAGCACACAGCCCCTCTCCCTCTATGGGTCTAGAGTCCCCAGCCGCTCCATCTCTCCATGGCATTGTCTCTGTCTCCATCTCTGGTGTCACTGCTTCTCTGGGTACGGTCCCACTCTCCGCTCTTCTCCATTGATGGTCCCAGGGACCTCCACTCCTCGACTGCAAAGTCAACCACTCTCCTCCTTTTGCTACAAAACCTCTAACTTTACATTTCCAACCCTCACAGTCAGTCCTGATAGTAATTATTCACTATTGTACCACATGAGTGCTATCCACATCTCCTTTCATCAGCCCTGCCTAGACAGATTAGATACTACTCAGTTGAGATTCTATCTTCCTCTACGCCCTCTGGATCTAGGTTCCCTCTTGAAAGCTTGTAAACCAGTCACTTCTTGACTTTGTAGCCCACCCCCCATTTTTGGTAGCCAACGTCCAAGTTGCCCATCCCTGTCTACTCTTTGTATGGAGGGGGTGGGAATAATCCTTGCTGTACAGATTTGTTCCCTCTTTTGAGCTACTGCATCCACAGGTATAGGTCAAGTTCATCAAATTGTATCAGATTACTTTTTTCCCCCTCTTCTTTATTCTTCTAGTTGAGCTCTGATCATCCAGTCATTGAAGCCAGGTCAAGTGGGTATTATCTGCAAGTGTGGGTGTTCTTATGCATATGCCCTCTCTTCTTATCAGCTGGATGCTTCACTCTCCACTCTAGTCCTCTATGGCTATGACACTGACTCTGGGCCCAAGAGTCCCCAGGTCTTGCCACACTGCTGGCCAACCAGGTTTCCACCCAGGTTCACAGGAGTCTGTTGAATGTTGTAGGGCTTAGCTCGCAGCTTCATTGCAGTTTTTCTCTCACTTCCCCTTATCGATGACCACTGTGGTCACCAGTCAGAGTGTGTATTCCCACTGACTCTTAGTCTTGGAAGGGGGGTTTTCCCAAGGGGACCCAACCACTTGGCTTGATGTCTCCTGGGCGAACAACTTGCTTGTTCTTGTAGCAGTCAGTTGGACTGCCATTATTATTTTGTATTTTTCCTATTATTACTTTTTAAATGAAGAAGCAGGTCTCGCTTGTGGGGGTGACAGTGGTGTCAAGGCACACTATGGAGCTGCATTGTCTAATACCTTAGTCCATGGCCACATGTGACTATCGAGCACTTGAAATGTGGTAAGTCTGAATTGAGATGTGCTGTGAATGTAAAGATACATGTAGGATTTCGAAGACACAAAACAATAACAACAAAAAGAACAGAATGCAGAGTATCTCATTAATCATGCTTATTTTGAATACATGTTGACATAAACATATTTTGGATATATTGGATTACATAAAATACATAAGTAATATTAAACTCATCTATTTCTTTGTACATGTTTAATGTGGCTACTTGTTATTGTTCTAAGGTGCCATTGAGTCAGTTCCAAGTCATAGTGACCCTATGCGTAACAGAACAAAACACTGCCTGGTCCTGCGCCATTCTCACAATTGTAATTATGTTTGAGTCCATTGTTGCTGCCGCTGTATCAATTTATCTTGTTGAGGGTCGTCCTCTTTTTTGCTGACCCTCTCAGGAGGGCTGGTGCTTCCTGATAACATGTCCAAAGTATGAGAGATGAAGTCTCACCACCCTCGCTTCTAAGGAACATTCTGTCTGTACTTCTTCCTGTAAGTCCACGGTACTTTCAATATTCTTCTCCAGCATCCTAATTGAAATGCACCCATTCTTCTGCAGTGCTTTTTTATTCATTGTCCACCTTTCAAAGCATATGAAGCTATTTAAAAGACCATGGCTTGGGTCAGGTCCACATTAGTCCTCAAAGTGACATCTTTGTTCTTTAACACTTTAAAGAGGTCTTTTGAAACAGAGTTGCCTAATGCAGTATGTTGCTTCATTTCTTGACTGTTGCTTCCACGCGTGTTGATTGTGGATCCAAGCAAAAGGAAGTCTTTGACAACTTCATCTTTTCTTCCGTTTATCATGATATTATTTATTGGTTCAGTGGTGAGGATTTTTGTTTTCTTTACATTGAGGTGCAACCCATACTGAATGAAGGCTGTGCTCTTTGATCTTCATCAGTAAATGTTTTAAGTCCTCTTCATTTCCAGAAAGCAAGGTTGTGTCATCTGCAGATCGAGGGTTGTTAATGAGTCTTCCTCCAATCCCAATGTTCTTCATATAATCTAGCTTCTCGGATTACCTGCTCAAATGTGGCTACTAGGAAAATGAAAATCATGTGTATAGCTGGAATTCCATTTCTATTGGGCAGAGCTGTTCTAGAGAACCCTATAGGCCAGGAAGGAAAAGGCTGGCTTTGATTCAGCAGACAGTTGAGCATGGTGAACAAGACTTAGAAAACAAAACAGGCAGCACCTACAGGCTCAAGGTAGCACAAACGGTTTGCACTGTAGGATAAGCACTGGACTGCTAACCACAAGGTCAGTGGTTCAAACCCACCAGCTGCTCCTCAGAATCTTTATACCATGTCACTATGAATTGGAACCAACTTGATGGCACTTAAAAACAGCAACACCTAACCTAAAGGTTGGTGGTTCCAACCCACCCAGCCACACTGCAGAAGAAAGGCCTGGCAACCGGTTTCCTGTAAAGATTATAGCAAAAAACAAACAAACAAAAAACCCTCTGAAAGCATTTCTACTCTGTAACACATGTGATCACATGCTTTGGAATTAAACTCAACGGTAATGGCTTAAGGAACATGGTTGTTGTTGTTAGATGCCATCGAGTCAGGTTCGACTCATAACAACCCTGGATAGGGTTTCCGAGGAGTGGCTGGTAGGTTTCAACCACCAACCTTGTGATTCAAACTGACTTTGCAGTCCAGTGCTTATCCTGCGGTGCCACACCAGGACTGCAAGGAAGATGGAGGCAGCAGTGAATTCTCACCTTCCAGCAGGGAGATGAGACCCAGGGCCATCAGGAGTCAGGGCAGCTAACAACAACAGGTGGCACTGTAGGCTAACCACAAGTTTGGCCGTTCAAACCCACGAGTTGCTCTGTGGGAGAAAGATGAGGCTTTCTTTCTGCTCCTGTAAAGATTGACAGCCTCGGAAACCCTATGCAGAGTTGCTGTGACTCAGAATTGATTCTATGGCAGTGAGTTTGGTTTGGTTTTTGAGCTATTTAAAGGCACTGGCAGTAGCTCTTTTCAAAGAGCAGAAAGAATCCTTTAATATTACAGATTTCACAAGGCAGGCTCTTTCCCAAAGCACGAGAGTCCCACTCAGATTCAAGCCATCCCTCTGAGTCTGTGTGGATCCACTGCACTGACCATCGGGGCTCACCTCCCTGCCCCTAGCCTATCTGGACTCTCCTACACACAGTAGTACAGGCCAGTCCAAATCTTCCTAGCTGACTAGCTAGCTGTTCCCAGTGAAAGAATAAAAAACAGCACTGAAATCCAGAGAGACTATACAGGTTGCTGACCTCCCATGGACAAGACTTTTAAACCTTTTAGTAAAGGAAGGTAAATTAGCCTGGTAATATTTGCTCTTCATAAGCCCATGTGAGAGGGCTACCCTGGACCTTATAAACTAGAGCGTTAACTGACTTGAGTATTTCCCCAGATGTCCCAAGTTAAAGCTGAAGAGTCTTCTAAATTTAGCTGGGCCATCATTTCTCTTGTTGAAAGAGAAACTGCTTTTCTTCTGCCATCTGCTCTCCACGAGTTTGGGGGATACTCGCTTTGCAACCACTCAGACAATTTGAAGGACTGTATTTCAACAGTGTTCTTGAATCAATGTAGTTTCTTCTTCAATTTAGCATTCTAGCATCTTTATCATTACCCAGAATCCTTGTAAGAAGCCCAGGTAGCGTAGTGGATTACAAAGCACATGGTCAGCAGTTCGAATCTACCTGTCACTCTGCGGGAGAAAGATGAGGCTTTCTGCTCCCCAGAAGATTTACAGTCTCAGTGACCCTATACAGGGGTCGCTATGAGTCAGAGCCGACTGCACAGTACACATCCACCACTACCACCATCCTTGTGTTGGTAAATGGATTATGGAGACAGCGTGGCATGAAAAAATGAGAGGCTGTGTTTTTTACATCAGTGATAAGACAAATGACTTTTCCTTTGGTCTTTGTCCTTAGTCTTATACCAAATATTTGGGAAAGTTACAGCTTTTCATCTTCAAGCAGTTTCTTCTCACAACAAAAAATGGATTCTAACTCTGCTCCCTTGGGTAAACAGAACATGACTACCATACACAAATGTACCTAACGCAGTGATCACCTGTAATAGAGACAGAACTTTCAAAGGTTAACGTTTCTTTCAAAATGTCTGTACAGCTGTTGTTGTTTTTGTTAGTTGCTGTCTAGTTGATTCTTTCTCATAGTGACCCTCAGGGCAGAGTAGAACTGTCCATTAGGGTTCCTAAACTAGTATCTTTATGGAAGCTGTCTGTCTCCCATGAAGCCACTCGGTGGTTTCCAACCATCAATCTTTCAGTTATCAGCCAAGGGCTTAACGCTTGTGCCACCTGGCATCCTTTGTGCCCAGCTGTTGTTGTTGTTGTTGTTAAGTGTCGTCGAGTCGGTTCAACCCATTGCGACCCTGTATAGGATTTCCAAGGAGCAGCTCGTGAGCTTGAACCGCAGACCTTGCAGTCCAAACTGACTTTGCAGTCTAGCACATTAACCCACAGTGCCACACCAGGACTCCTGTGTCCAGCTAGTCCACCTCCAAAGCAGACTGTTAAAATTGTGCAGTTCGCATCGAGAAGATGCTGTCATTAAAAGAATGGCTTGGCCTTGCTTCTTGCACCTCCTTTTTAAACACTTGCCATTCTTTTTTCTTCACCCTGTCTGACACAATGTCTGTCCCTTAATACTCTTCAGCTATTTGGCTTGATTTCACTTTTTTTGTGGCCTCCTCACTCGGCTCAGGATACTGGTCTACTTCTAGGTTTAAAGAAGGCATTTTAGCACTTCGTATTCCATGTGTACTTATATAGCTTGTTCTTATCAAATTATTTGTTTCTTCAAAATAGCCAGCCCTCTTTGAGTCCCTTGTCTCAAAGCCACTTCCCTAAGGGCCCTTTCTTGAACTGGCTAAAATTTGCAAAGTCGATTTTATTTGATTAAGCCCGTTCTCTTCCTGGGAACACTGAATGCTACCATTCTGTGGTTTAGTCTACCAATTTTCAGCCACATGCTTCAGGAAACACGGCCAGTCAAGACCACATAAAAGAAATCTAGCTTACTTTAGTCTTCTACTTAAAAAAAAAGTTCTTGAGAAATTGACCCCCTAATATGTTACAGAAACTTACTTGACCATCTGTGGTCTGCTGACTTGTTTTCTCAGCAGATGGTTAAAGACTCTCAGGATCACATACTTTTAAGTCAACTGGGTAAAGAAATGACTTACAGTTTCCACTGACACTAAGTTCATCGTTTTGCATCACAGAGTCTCTATAAAATACCTAGGAGGAAGCATTTTGTCATGGATAAACAATGATAAGGAATAGTCTATGGATCCTGGTAAAATACTTCTATGAGTTTTCAATTCTTACCTCAGGGAGTTAGGATAAAATTCTGCATGGACATACCTCAAACAGTTCACTTGAAAGTATGATAAGATCAAAAGAAATTTGATCTTTACCAGTGGATGGTAAACATGTGGAAAACTGAATTTTAGAAACGTCTCTCCTCTGTCCAAGAGTCAATTGCACCCTTATTGAATTCCAAACATCTTGCAGTTCAAAGAATTTACCAAATGTGGTCAGATATAAAGGGTAAAAAGTGTCCTTTTCCAATATCAGACCAATTCAACTATGTAGCTATTGACTAATATCTATTTTTTGGTGGGGGTGGGAGGTGTGATGCTATTGTTTAGATCACATGTTCAATTGTATCGGCTTTGGCTTCTAATAAGAGGAATTCTTCATGAACACAGGGCTCCTTTTATGAACACATATACAAAATCATAGTTAACAAAGTTGGCTTTAGATAAATACAAAAGCATGAGCGTGCGACTAAGCAGCCCAAATACTGAAGGAAGATTTGGAATAGATGAGGTAACAGAATGGTTATATATATAAATGCAAATGTAAATATATATATATATTTAACTTTCTAAATATTTATATAACATCTCTTTCTTCCAGACTAATTATTTTTAAAAACCTATCAGTTTTTAGTGAACTATTTTCTTTTTGTTGATATTGTTGTTCTCAGTTATCAGGGTTTTTTTTAAGGCTTTTATTGTAAATTGAGTGATAGTTTACATGGGAGAGCATCGGTTTCACACTCAGCCAAAACCGTTTCAATGCAATGATTACAATCCCCTCCATGCACCATCATTTAACAACATTTGCCTTTATCTTTCCCCCTTTTTTATGATGTACACAAAACCATGCAGGAATATATAATCATTTAAACAACCAAAGGGCACATGCCGCCAGCACACGCCTTTCTCTCTCTATGAGTCTAGAGTCCTCAGCTGCTCTATCTCTCTATGCCATCACCTCTGCCTCCATCTCTGGCTGAACTGTTTTTTATATTACTACAGTAACATGCATCCATGGTGCAAAATCGCCACAGAAATAGAGTTTTCTGTCTTTTCCCACCAAACTCTCCTGTGTTCTTCAGAGGTAGTGAATGACTACAGTTTGTCCTGACAGTTGCTGTTAGCAACAAACAGAAATGGTCCCGCATCAAGTGAGAAGAACGGAGAGCAGGACCCTATCCCGAGAGGCAGTGGCACCAGGGGTGGAGACAGAGAGGATGACGTGGACAGATGGAGTGGCTGGGGACACTGGACTCAGGGAGGGAGAGGGGCTATGTACTGGCTGCCAGGGGGCGGGCCTGTGTGGTGTACCCTTTGGTTATTTGATGATGCATGGAGGGGATTGTAATCATTGCAGTGAAATGAAATACAATAGGATGAGTGTAAAGCTGATGTTCTCTCATGTAAACCTCACAATAAAAACTTTAAAAAAAAAAAAAAAACAGAAATGGTCTCACAAGATGGAGTGACATTTACCAATGTAACCAGAAAGTGTGTTTACACACAGGAACACAGGAAGTGTTCACTAATATGTACTCTTTGAAATCACCCTGAATTCCAAGTCTCCATGATTCCACTTCCTGCCTTTCAGTCATACCATTCTAATTCTTTCCTGTGTTCCCCCCCCCCAAGGAACAGGGGAGATAACGTAATCAAATCTCTTCTTTTTACAAATGAGGAAACTGACACCATAAACAGTTAAGTGATTGGCCCAGGGTTATGTGTCCAATTAGTAGTAGATTCAGGATAAGAACCCAGGTCTCCTTCCAGTCTAGCACTATTTACAGCAAAATTTATACCATCATTCGCAGGCTGTACAAAATTATCAGCTTAAAAATTAGCCTGCTCAAGGGACTCATTTCCAGAATATACAGGAAACTGCAATACCTCTACAAGAAAAAGACAAATAACCCAATTAAAAAGTGGGCACACGATAGGAACAGACACTTCACTAAGGAAGATATCAGGGTAGCCAACAAACATATGAAGAAATGCTCACGATCACTAGCCATTAGAGAGATGCAAATCAAAACAACAATGAGATATCATCTCACACCAACAATAACAGCAAAGATGAAAAATGGAGAAGACAATAAATGCTGGCGGGGATGTGGAGAGACTGGGACACTCCTGCATTGCTGGTGGGACTGCAAAATGGTCCAACCTCTCTGGAAAGCAATATGGCGTTTCCTCAGAAGGTTGAAAATAGAAATACCTTATGATCCAGCAATTACTCTACCTGGTATTTACCCACAAGAAAAACAAGCCACAACACGAGAAGATATATGCACACCAATGTTTATAGCAGCATTTATTCACAATAGCAAAAAGATGGAGACAGCCAAAGTGCCCATCAACTGAAGAATGGATAAACAAATTGTGGTACATACATACAATGGAATATTATGCTACACTGAAGAATAACAAGGAAGCGGCAAGCCACCGCATAACATGGATGAACCTTGAGGACATTATGCTGAGTGAAATTAGTCAGTCACAAAAAAAGAAATACTGCATGGGACCACTACTGTAAAAGACTAAGAAAAAGAAGTTTTGGTTGGTTGCTGGGGAATTGGTGATGGGTGGGGGGAAGAGGGGAGGATGGGGCACAGGGTGGGGATTGGACGCAGGAGAGCTTGGGTGACGGGGAGGGGGGCAATATACAGGAAGGGAGAGGGAAGTGGAGAAACAGGGCAGAGGGGAGAACAATTGGGCATGTTTGAATGGGCCAAATGGGGCAGAGATGATATATGCACAGCCTTGGAACTCCAGGGCTCTGAGACACAGGGATTGAGTCATGGTTGGAATGGGCGGGGAATCGTGTTAGGATGCTTGGCTGTTTTTTGAATCTTGGTTTTCCTTGCATTATAATATAGAGTAGACACTGGAGGGGGAGAGAAAGGAATAGTCAGAAACATCACACTAGAAGGCTCGTAAGTCCGTCTTCTGCCTTTAACTGATTGGAATACCTAAAATGGGGCTACAGCGTACCGGGTGAACGAGGCTTCCTGTGGAGCCTTTCCAATACATAAAACTATAGGTAGAAACCAGAACCACATCCAGATCACCAGAGATGAGAAATCTCCACTTGAAAGGACGAGCTGACCAGCCTGGAGCAGCTAGAAGAACAAAAGATACGTCTCGAATGAAAGACCTACAGGAAAAATATGATACAATGGAGGCAGATGGACTATTACTACAGGAACAAACGAGTGGCTTCCCTAGGAGACATTGGGGCAGTTGGTCGGGTCCTACCAATGCAGGCCCCCGTCCAAGACTGAGACTTGGTGGAAATGCACGCTCGGATTGGTGACCACACGCATCACCGATGGGGAGAAGTGGGGTAAAGGCAGCAATGAAGCGGCGAGCTAAGCCTTACAATATTCAGTGGGCTTCTGTGGACCGGGTTGGGGACCTGGGAGGCAAGCAGTGTGAGGCGACCTGAGGACTCCTAGGCCCAGAGTCAGTGACGTGGCCACGGAGGACTCAAGTGGAGAATGGAGCTGCCGGCTGATGGGAAGAGAGGGCATGTGCAAAAGAACACCCACACTTGCAGATGGTACCCACGTGACCTGGACCGGATGACTGGATGACCAGAGCTCAACCAGGAGAAGAAAGAAGAGGGGGGGAAAAAAAAGAAAAAAGAAGATAGAGCTGATTCAATCTGATGAACTTGACCTACACCTATGAATGCAGTGACTCAAAAGAGGCAACAAAATCCTTACAGCAAGAAACACTTCCACCCCTTCCACACACAGAGTAGACAGAGATGGGCAACTTGGACATTGGATACCCAAACGGGGAGGGAGGGACTACAAAGGCAAGAAGTGACTGGCTTACAAACTTTCAAGAGGGAACCTAGAGCTAGGGGGCATGGAGGAAGGCAGAATCTTCAGTGAGTACTATCCAATCTGTCTAGGTAGAGCTGATGAAATGAAATACAGATGGACTACTCGCGATACTGTAGTGAATAATGGTTATCAGGACGGATTATGAGGGTTGGAAGTGCAAAGGTAGACGTTGTATAGCAAGGAAGGGAGTAATTATCTCTCCAGTCTAGGAGTGGTCTCTGGGACCACCAACGGAAAAGAGCCTAGAGCAGGACCCTACCCAGAGAAGCCTGAATGGAGACAGAGACGATGACATGGAGGGATGAAGCGGCTGGGGACTTTGGATCCAGAGAGCAAGAGGGACTGTGGGCCGAAGACTGGGGATGGGGGGAGGGGGAAGTGTAGAGGAGTGGTTTCTAGGATATCCCCTTTGGTCGGAAGATGATGCAGGGAGGGGTTGGAACCATGGCAATGAGATGATATACGATGGAATGAATGTAGAACTAAAGTTCTCTCATGTAAACTATCATATAATTCACAATAAAACATTTTTAAAAAATTAGCCTGCTATATTTGGTCAAACATTTAATTAGCTCACTGAACTTCAAGGTTGGCAGTTCAAACTCACCAGCTGCTCCTCGGAAACCTTATACAGGGTCACAATGAGTCAGAACCAACTTGAAGGCACTTAACAACAACAACAAAGGGCCTGAGGAATCCTGGTGTGGTGCTGTGGGATAATGCACTGGACTGCAAGGTTGGTTTGAACCACAAGGTCAGGATTCAAACTCATCAGCCGCTTCTTGGAAACCCTATACAGGGTCACTATGAGTTGGAACCAACTCAAAGGCACTTAACAACAACAACAATACAGCTCGAGGGCCGGATGTTCCCCACCCCTGATTTACAGAGTTGCTGGTGGTGGTGGCTGTGTTTCTAACTCATAGCAACCCTGTACAGGGTTTCTGAGGCTGTAAATCTTTACGGGAGCAGAACGCCTCACCTTTCTCCCACGGAACAGCTTGTAGTTTCAAACTGCTGACCTAGCAGTTCGCAGCCCGATTTGTAGCCACTATACTACCAGAGCTTCCAGAGTTGCTAAAGTGATAAAATTTACCATAATTGTTGTTGTTGTTAAGTGCCATGGAGTTGATTCTGACCCATAGCGACCCTGCATAGGGTTTCCAAGGAGCTACTGGTGAGCTTGAACCACCGACGTTGCAGTTCAAACGCATTAGCCCACAGCACCACACAGGGAGTAAATGGTGTGATCTACCAGACAGGTCAAACAAAAAACACCTTTTTTTACACTTGATTTTCAGAAAAAGATCAAAAACAGTTGCCGCTGAGTTGACTCAGAGTTTCGGTGACTATGTGTGCCAGAGTAGAACTGTGTTCCATAGGGTTTTCAATGATTGCGTTTTCAGAAGTACATTGCTAGGTCTTACCCCCAAGGTGCCTCTGGGTGGACTTGAACCTCCATCATATTAGTTAGTAGCTGAGCCAGCTTACACCACCAAAAGTCTAAATTTCCTCTAACACGCAGCTCAAACACACCACTATGAAACAAGAGTTTACAATGACAGTAGGAAAAAAAAGAGGGGGAGCTCTGACCCTCACATCAACATTATTCTTCTTTAAGAAATAAAGCAGCAGTACCCGTAACTTTCCAATGTCATGGCTGCATTACAGGCTAGGCATGCCCCTTAGAACCTTATTGTCTAATGTGTAGTTATGTGGGCTCCCTTCCACAGGAGCAGAAATGCAGAGACTGGGGCTTCTTATTAAACAGCAGCGCCTCTGGCACTTTAAGTCAACTTAAATCAAACCATCTTGGTCTAGTTCAGGCTAATCAACCACTGAAGGTCATGCTCCAGCTCCCTCCCCCTTCCTTCTGCATGGTCTCATTATCTAATAGCAGTTTTAAAGCACCTTCTGCTACATCCTCTCCCTCAAGACACACAATTAATGGAATGCCACTAAGCTCAGTTCACTTCCTCTCCTCCCTCAGGCCTTCAGCTCGTCTTGCTCTGTGTCCTCTTTTCCTTTGGTTAAAGGATGTTCTTAGGGTTGGTGTCAGGAATGGGGAGACATGCATTAGGGACTGAAAGTGAAAGGTATAGCTGAAGTGCAGGGTTCCTGTGGAGGAAATGATGGGATACACATTTGTACGGTCACTACATGTCTGTCAGTTTGTCATACTGTGATGGCCTGTGTGTTGCTATGATGCTACCTGTATTTCAAAAGCAGCAGGGTCATCCATGGTAGGTAGATCTCAGCAGAACTTTCAGACTAAGACTAAGAAGAAAGGCCTGGTGATCTTCAGAAAAATAGCCAAGGAAACCCCTATGGATCACAACAGAATACTGTCTAATATAGTGCTGGAAGATGAGCCCCCTGGATCGAAAGGTTCTCAGAGAAAACAGTGGTTATAACAGTGGACTTGAGCATACCTATCATTATAGAAGGAGCTCTAGTAGCGTAGTGGTTACGAATCGGGCTGTGAACTGCAAGGTCAGCAGTTTGAAACTACCAGCTGTTCCGCGGGAGAAAGATGAGGCTTTCTGCTCCCGTAAAGATTTACAGCCTTGGAAACCCAGTACAGGGTCACTATGAGTCAGAACCAACTCCGTGACACATAACAACAACATCATCATAGAAATGGCATAGGACTGGGCAATGTTTGGTTCTTTCGTACATGGGATCACCATGAGTAGGAGCTGACCTGATGGCACTAACATGCTTATACAGACACATGAAGCAGATCCCAGAGAACTACAGATTCCACAGGCAGAGGGAACCTCTAAAGGCTTGGAGGGAGGAGAGATCTGATGAAGCTACTTGTTTTTCAAGGTTAGCATTTGGTGTGGGTGGGTAGTAAGGATCTAGGAGGCACTTGGTAGACCACTTAGAAGGTTGCCACAGCGGTCAAGACATAGAAGCATGAGGACCTGGATTAAAGTGATGGCAGTCAAAGTTTAGATGTAAGAACATATGTAAGAGACGCTTCAAAGAAATTATAGATGGGTTTCCGTGCCTGCCTGAAGATGGAAAGAAAGAATAAAAAATTCACAATGCCTGGCTTTCAATCCTGGCTAACTAGAAGATAGGGAATATGGTGAAGAGAATTGATTTTAGAGATATAAGGAGATCTACGAGTCGGGCTGCCAACCTCAAGGTCAGCAGTTCTGTGGGAGAAAGATGAGGCTCCTGTAAAGATTTACAGAGTCGGAAACCCTGTGCAGAGTCAGTATGAGTCGGAACCTACTCTGTGGAACTTAACAACAATAATCCTATACAGAGGAGTCCTGGGGTGGCGCTGTGGGCTAATGCGTCAGACTGCAAAGTCATTTAAACTGCAAGTTCAGTGGTTCAAGCTCACCAGCTCCTCCTTGGAAACCCTATACAGGGTCGCTATGGGTCGGAATCGACTTGATGGCACTTAACAACAACAACAACACAGGGTCACTGGAGTCCTGGTATGGTGCTATGGGTTAATGCACTGGACCGCAAAGTTGGTTTGAACTGCAAAATTGGCAGTTTAGGCTCACCAGCTGCTGTTTGGAAACCCTATACAAGGTCCCTATGGGCCGGAACCAACTCGAAGGCAGTTACCAATAACAACAACAACAAGAGGGTCACTAGGATCCACAATAGCATAGTGGATTACAAGTTGGGCTGTTAACCGCAAGATCAGTAGTTCAAATCTACCAGCTGCTCCACAGCAGAAAAATGAGACTTTCTGCTCCCATAAAGATTTCAGTCTTGGTAACCCTCCACAGAATCGCTATGAGTCAGAACTGACTTCATGGCACATAACCACCACCTCAACACCACAGAGTCACTGGTGTGTGCTGTAGGATAAGCACTTGACTGCTAAATGCAAAGTTGGTGGTTCAAACCCACCAGCCACTCCTCAGAATCCCTGTACAGGGGTGCTATGAGTCGGAATCAACTGAACGGTACTTAACAACAACAACAACAACAGAGGGTGACGGAGTCCTGGTGTGGTGCTGTAAGGTAAGCACTGGACAGCTAACCACAAGATTAGCAGTTCAAACCCACCAGCCGCTCCTTGCAAACCTATTCAGGTCCGCTATGAGTGAGAACCGACTTGACAGCACTTGACAACACTTAACAACAGCAATAGCATAGGATCACCATGAGGCAGACTTGATTGATAGCAATAGTTACTGGATTGGCCATGCTAACTGTGAGCTCATAGCTCAATAAACAATCCGGTGGTGGTGGTGGTGGTAGTTATGTGCTGTGGAGTCGGTTCCAACTCATAACTACCCTGAACAGGGTTTCCGAGGCTGTAAATCTTCACAGGAGCAGAACGCCTCATCTTTCTCCCATGGAACGCTGGTAGTTTCGAACAGCTGACCTTGAGGTTAGCAGCCCGACTCTTAACCACTATGCTACCGGAGCTCCTTAAACAGGCAGGTAGAGTAGCCTATAACTCAATCCGTTGCCTTTGAGTCGATTCTGACTTGTGGCAACTCTATGTGTGTCACTAGAGCTGTGTTCCATTGGGTTTTCAATGGTTTGTTTTTCAGAAACATATCTCCAGGCCTTTCATTCAAGCCAACTTTGGGTGGACTCAAACCTCCAACCCTCTAGTTAGCCGTCAAGCCACCCGGGGACTTTTCCCTGACTATTTTTAGGTAAATAGTGCATTTGTTTTTGAAAGCTTTTTACCTTTGATGTCCCACAACCATGCCCCCGCTCAGGGACAGCAGTGACGTTCTTCATGGAGAAATGGGGGCTGGTGACCTAGGCTGAGTAGGTCCTATAGGAAGAGTGGTAGACTTTGGCTATCTAGTGACCACCAGAAACTGATATGCCATTTTCAGTTATTCTCCTGATAACTGGTTTGCCTGGGGAAATGGAATATAATGTTTTCCACAGTAGCTATTAAGTTTCTTCTAATCCCCAACGTGCAGGGACGGCAGAGTGGTTTTTTTACAGACTTGAATGCACCATACTGCCTATCCAGAATTTTCATTTCAAGTAGATTTCCCACTGTCCTCAAGCCACACCTCTGTCATAGTCAGATACCTTTTATTCTCTTGTTTGATTAGGTGCTCAGGGGTCAGGGATGAATTTCAGAGAAGAAAGGGAGATACTGCTGTCCTTGTATCATAACAAAAGACCACAAAGTGGGTGGCTTCAAAGAGCAGAAATTCTCTCACAATTCTGGAGGATAGAAGTTCAAATCCAGGGTGTTGGTAGGCAGAGCTATTCTCTCTCTTGTTTCTAGGGGAAATCCTTCTTTTCTCTCTCCCCCTGCAGTTTCTGTACTCCTTGTTCGTTGTCTCCCCCTGTGTGTCTGACTCTTTTTATGTCTGTCCTCTTTTATAGGAGCCCTGGTAGCATGGGCTGTGAACTGGGCTGCGAACCTCAAGGTCAGCAGTTCAAACCCACCAGCCACTCCGTGGGAGGAAGATGAGGTTTTCTGCTCCTGTAAAGATTTACAGTTTCGGAAACCTTATGCAGGTTCGTTATGAGTTGGAACTGACTCCATGGCACCTAACAACAACAACTCTGGTATAACTTTGTTGTTAATTTAACTGATTACAGCTGTAAATAAAGACCCTATTTCCCCAAACAAGGTCACACGTACCAGTGGAGCGGTTAGGACTTTAATTCATCTTTTTGTTTTGGTGGGGTCAAGGGTGCATTATTCAACCCATAAAAGCTGCCAAACCAGGCATTGAGCTCTTAACCAGAGAAAAGTACCAAGAGAGCTATTGTGAGGATGTGCCTGATATTCAAGGAAAAAGTTAAGGTCTGTATTTTCGTCCATATTTCTGCGAACCTTAAGGTCAGCGGTTCGAAACTACCAGCCGCTCCGCGGGAGAAAGATGAGGCTTTCTACTCCCGTAAAGATTTACACGGAAACCCTGTACAGGGTCGCTATGGGTCGGACCCGACTCGATGGCACTTAACAACAACAACAACAAGGTGTGGCGCTATGGGTTAATGCACCAGACTGCAAAGCCTTTTGAACTGCAAGGTTGGCAGTTCAAGCTCACCAGCCCGCTGCTCCTCAGAAACCCTATCCACCGTCACTATGGGTCGGAACCGACTCGATGGCACTTAACAACAACAACCATATTAATTAATAGTACTTGCTTTTTCATTATTTATATTATTTTCATTATTTATATCCTGTCCTATAGGTTGAACCTTAGTACCAAAAGCCAACCTCGGGGCTTGAATATTATTGAAGAAAATTTATTCAGGTTTTAGGATTGACTTTATTGCTACTTGCACTAATGTTTACTCTCTTTGTCCTTGACATTTGAAGCTGTTCACTACCTGTTCCTTCCAGATACTTATTCCCTCTTTTAACCGAGTTCTCCCCTTGTCTTGGACAATTCCTTTCCTAGCTTCTAAGTTCTTTCCTTTAGTGAAAGCATGTCACCTCATTCATGGTTTCAAAGATTCTTTCTATGAATAACATCAGCTTCTTTTTTTTTTTAAATTGTTTTCTTGATGAAAGTTTACAGAGAAAATTAGTCTTCAATGAAACAATTGAATTTAAACCATTAAGCTCTATAAACTACTACTCATGAGGTTGTTGGCTAGAACTCACCCAGTGCTGCTGTGGAAAAAAAGCCTACTGATCTGTAAAGATTGTTGTTGCTGTTAGGTACCGTATAACCCAGTTCCAACTCATAGAGATCCTGTTTAGGGTTTCCAAGGCTGTGAATGTTTGTGGGAGCCGGAACTCACATCTATCTCCTGAAGAGCACCTGGTGGATTGGAACTGCTGGCCTTGTGGTTAGCAGTCCAATGCTAATCCTACAGGGGCAGTTCCACTCTGTATCACATGAGATCACCCTGAGTTGAAATCAACTTGATGGCAACTAGTTTGTTTTGTTTTTCAGCCAGAGAAATAATAAAAATGGTATTAAGAGTGATTATTTTCGTTCATAAAATGCTTGTTATAATATCAAGCACTGTTATATATTAAAAGCACCTACAAATAATAGTATGATAAGTCTATTTAAAAATGTATGACTCCAACATATATCATAATGAGAAAATACCAATGACACATTATTAAAAGGGCTGCTCTAATATGATTGATAGGAAAAGTAAAGTGGTTAATTACTTAAGATGCTGGGATTGAAATAGACCTTGGGTAACTATTCAGCTGTTATTGAACCTCTCTGGGGCCAGGGTTCCTTATCTTTTAAATGGAGATAATAATAGCACCATAATATAGGCTGGTTGGGAAGACAAAATGAGCACTTTATATTCACTGGCACATTGCCCTGTACATAAGCACTACTTGATAAATGTCAACTGCCATTATAAGAAAGCTATTCTAATACTGCTCATTATTCCAAGGAAGCAGATACAAGTCAAATCATATCTGAAATACAGTATACGAATATGCTAGAAAAAGCTGTGATTATAACATGGGTTTTAGAAAGATCCAAAACTAGGGCTATCAAAGGGTTTCCCTCCATATCTGTGGCATTTGTCAGCATATCTGTGCTTTTTCCCAGGTTCAGGATTGGACATTGGTAATTAACGGAAGCCACTAGAGTAATCCATCCACTTGTCAATTTCTCTTATTATGATGGCTAGTGTTGCTATGATGCTGGAAGCTATAGAACTTCACTGACTAGTATGATCACCTATGGTGGACAAGTTTCAGCAGACCTTCCATACTAACACAGACAAGGAAGAAAGATTTGACAAGCTACTTCCAAAAATTACTTTATAGATCACGTCAGAAAATTGTTTGACTCGCTTGCTTTGGACACATCACTGGGAGGAACCAATAGCTAGAGGAGGACATCATGTTTTATGAAATAGAAGGCCAACCAAGGAGAATGACATCTTTGCTGAGATAGATTGATACAATGGTTAGAACAATAGACTCAAGCATCCCAAGGATCATGAAGATGGAGCAAAATTCATCGTGAATCAGAGCCAACTCTACAACAACTAACAACAAAAACATTACAGTAACAAAAATGAACGTAGTCATTCCTTTAATAGAAGGATAGAGCTTACAGAGAACTAACTACTGCCAGAAGTAATAAGGGAGCTGTCATCGATTGAACATGCAGTGAAGATGTATTGAACATTACTGGTGACTGGAATGCAAAGGTTGGAAACAAAGAGGAAGGGTCCATAGTTGGAAAATAGGGCCTTGGTTATAGAAACTATGCTGGAGATCACACGATGGAATTTTGCAAAGCCAAAGACTTAGTTATTGCAAATACCTTTTTTAAACAACATGAAAGGTGACTATGCACATGGACCTCACTAGATGGAATACATAAGCATCAAACTCCTTACTTCTGTGGGAAGAGATGGCAGAGAAGCTCAATATCATCAACCAAAACAAAGCCAGGAGCACACTGTAGAACAGACCATCAATTGCCCATATGCAAGATCAGATTGAAGCTGGGAAATTTTTTAAAAGTCCACAAGAGCCAAAATATGACCTTGGACATATCCTACCTGAGTTTAGAGAACATCTCAAGAACAGATTTGATGCATTAGACACTAACAACCAAATACCAGAGAATTTGTGGAATGACATCAAGAGCATCATATAGGAAGAAAGCAAAAAGTCATTTGAAAGATAGGAAAGAAAGAAAAGATCAAAGTAGATGTCAGAAGAGACTCTGAAACTTTCTCTTAAGTGTAGGGAAACTAAAACAACTGGAAGAAATCAGGAAGTAAAGGAGCTGGACAGAAAATTTCAAAAGGCAGCTCATGAAGTCAAAATAAAATATAATGAAATGTACAAAGACCTGTAGTTAGAAAACCAAATGGGAAGAACATGCTCAGAATTTCTCAAGTTGAAAGAAATGAAGAAAAAAATTCAAGCTTTGACTTGAAATATTGAGGGATTCTATTGTCAAAAATTGAATGATGCAGAAAGCATCAAAAGAAGATGGAAGGACCCAAAAGAGGGAACAAATCCTTACAGCAAGAAACATTCCCTCTCCCTCCACACACCAAGTAGACAGAGATGGGCAACTTGGACATTGGATACCCAAACGGAGAGGGGGACTACAAAGGCAAGAAGTGACTGGCTTACAAGCTTTCAAGAGGGAACCTAGAGCTAGGGGGCATGGAGGAAGGCAGAATCTTCAGTGAGTACTATCCAATCTGTATAGGCGGAGCTGATGAAATGAAATGCAGATGTGTCACTTGTGATACAATAGTGAATGATTGTTACCAGGGCTGATTGTGAGGGTTGGAAATGTAAAGGTAGACGTTTTGTAGCAAGGAAAGGAGTGATTAACTCTCCAGTTTAGGAGTGGAGGTCTCTAGGACCATCAACGGAGAAGAGCCGAGATCTGGACCCTACCCAGAGAGGCAGCAAAGCCCGAGATGGAGGCAGAGACGATGACATGGAGTGATGAAGCAGCTGGAGACTTTGGATCCAGAGAGGGAAAGGGACTGTGTGCTGAAGAATGCGGGGGTGGGGGGTGGGGGAGTGTAGGGGATGGGTTTATAGGGTATACTCTTTGGTCGGTTGATGATGCATGGAGGGGATTGGAACCATGGCAATGAAATGATGTATGGTGGAATGAATGTAAAACTAAAGTTCTCTCATGTAAAATATCATATAATTCACAATAAAACATGAAAAAAAAGAAGATGGAAGGTATACAGACAGAGTCACTATAACAAAAAGAAATGGTAGATGTTCAATGATTGCGAGAGGTAGCATATGACCAAGAACCAATGGTACTGAAGAAACAAGTCCAAAATGGACTGAAGACATTGGCAAAAAAATACAAGGTTACAGGAACTGATGGAATACTAATTGAAATGTTTCCACAGACGAATGCAGCATTGGAGGCGCTCACTTACCTATAGCAAGAAATTTGGAAGATAACTACCTGGTCAACTGATTGGAAGAGATCTATATTTGTACTCATTCCAAAGAGGTAACCCAATGGACTGCAGAAATCATCAAACAATATTATTAATAACCACATGCAAGGAAAATTTTGCCAAAGAAAATTCAAAACCAGCTGCAACAGTACATCAACAGGGAACTTCCAGAAATAGAAGCCTGATTCAGAAGACGACATAGAACTAGGGATATCATTGCTGACATCAGATGGATATTGGCAGAAAGTAGAGAATACCAGGAAGATGCTTACTTGTGTTTTGTGTGTGTGTGTGTGTGTGTGTGTGTGTGTGTGTGTTTACTATGCCAAGGCTTTGGACTGTGTGGTTCATGACAAACTGTGGATAACACTGCAAACGATGGGTAGTACAGGACACTTAATTGTACTCATGAGGAACCTATACTTAACACCAAGAGGCAGATGTTCAAACAGAACAACTAAATGGTTTAAATCATGAAAGGTGTGCACCAGGGCTGCATCCTTTCACCATATGTGCTGAGCAAATGATTCGAGAAACTGGATTATATGAAGAAGAATGCGGCATCAGGATTGGAGGAAGTCTCATTAATAATCTGCCATATGCAGATGATACAAACTTGATTGCTGGAAGCAAAAAGGACTTAAAATACTTATTGATGAAGATCAAAGACTACAACCTTCAGTATGATTGCACCTCAATGTAAAGAAAACAAAAATCTTCACAACTGATAAAATCTTAACATCATGATAAATGGAGAAAAGGTTGAAGTTGTTAAAAACGTCATTTTTCTTGGATCCACAATCAACACTCATGGAAGCAGCAGTCAAGAAATCAAAAGGTATATTGCATTAGGTAAATTTGCTGCAAAAGATGTGTTACAAAGCAAAGATGTCAGTTTAAGGACTAAGATGTGCCTGACCCAAGTCATGGTATTTTCAATAACCTCATATGCATGAGACAGTTAGTTAATGAATAAGGAAGACCATAGAAATTTGATGCATTCAAATTAAAATGTCGGAGAAGAATATTGAAAGTACCATGAACTGTCAAAAGAACAAACAAACCTATCTTAGAAGGAGAAGACCTAAAATGCTCCTCAGAAGTGAAAATGGTGAGCCTTCATCTCTTAAAATTGAAAGATACATTATCAGGATGGGCCAGTCCCTGGAGAAGGACATTATGCCTGCGAAAGTAGAGAGTCAGGGGAAAGGAAGAAAATCCCCAACAAGATGGATTGGCACAGTGAGAGTAATAATGAGCGCAAGCAAAACGCCAACTGTGAGGATAATGCAGCACCAGGCAGAAGGTCGCTATGAGTCGAACCCAACTCAACAGCACCTAACAACAATACAGATTGAACTGTGTATTACGAAAGTATGTGTCAATTTGGCTGGGTCACAATTCCCAGTGGTTTGACAGTCAAGTAATGATATAATGTGGCAGTTATAGAATGATTCCCCATGATGTGATCTGATGTTATAAACCAATAAGAGGATTAAGAGTGAGCTGCAATACTCTTAATGGGGTGTAGCCTGCAACATCATCTATCTTACAAAGAATAAAGGAGAGAGAAGTGAGCAGAGATGGGGACCTATTAACATCAAGGAGTGGTGGGAATCCTTTGAACTTGGGGTCCTTGCACTGTGAAACTCCAAGATCCAGGGGAATATTGATGCCAAGGTTCATGGAGATCTCCAAGGAATGCTGGGCCTACAGATATTGAAAGGCGATAAGAACCTTTTTCCAGAGGTGACAAAGAGAGAATGCATTCCCTAGAGCCTTCCCTAGACTTTGGACTTCTAGCCTCCTAAACTGTGGGAGGATAGATTTCTGTTCGTTAGAGCCATCCACTTGTGGAATTTCTCTTACAGCAGCATTAGAGAACTAAGACAAGATCCTTACTATCATGTGGACCTCTCCCTCCCTGCTTTTAATGCTATGAAGTCTTCCCAGAAGACAGTGCTCTGCTAGGGAGCATCAACAAAGTCTTCAGTAGGAGCACTGATAAAACCCTTCCCTGCTTAATTTCTCAGGGTTTACACTAAGCCATGCTAGAGAATTAATTATTGATCCCACTTTTTTTGAAGAACTCTGCTCCTGAGAATTCTCGAGCAGAATACTTCTGTAAATCTGATAGGAAACATGTAACATATTCCTAATCACTTGGCCTGGTGCTGGAGGTGTAGACCTAACTGGGTGACACTATCAGCGGGGTGACACCAAAATGACTGAATATGAAATTTTGTGCAGTGTTTCAGCAATTAAAATATCTTTGTAGTTGGTTATATCAGTCAAAATACTTTTTCATAAACCCAGCATATATGTATATTTGTAATGCTAAAATGATACTGATTTACCTTCTGAACTTTCTAATGCTCCCTAGTCAGAGCTGTCAATATCATCCAATTACAATGATGCTTTCAACCATGTGGTTTCACACGGTTTCACGTGTTACACGCTCGTGCTGTGATTTTCGTTGATATAGTTGCTGATTTTGTAAAATGTTCTGCTGTTTTAGCTTCCATCTTGTGGTAGTTAGTATTTGTGAACCTGTATCAATAACTTTTTTGATAATGAAATAGTTAGTAAGGAAAGGGAGGAAAATAAAAATAAGCTTCTGTTCAGTTACTAATAATGGTGTAACTAATAATTCAATATAGAAATATTTTGCAAAACACTTTTGCTGTTAGTATTCATGTAATCTAAGGAATGTTACATTTAATCTATTTACAACCCAAATTTATTTATTCCATATTATTTTATAATCATAATTGATAATAAACATTATTAAGAATTTTGTATGGCTATGGAGGGGTGGGGAGGGACACCAGGAGTTACTACACTGGTGACGCCAACACTAGTGACAACACTGTTCCTAATAACACTAAAAGCATGAAATATTGAGTAACACTGGTAAACATGTATTACAGACTGCTGAGTTACTGTAACTACATTAGGGGTTTATATGTACATCAACTGTATGTAGCCCAGGAAAAACACTTTAATCCCAACCAGTTGGAGCATCAACTACATCCAAAAGTCAAACAAGACTGGAATGTTTTCATTTTTTGCCCCAAGACCAACGGTTATCAACCCATCAGCTCTGAACTGTATGATAGCCTTCATGTACAAGTAAGTTGTTTAGGAAGCAGAATTTCCAGAGGGAGGAGCCCTTTTTAGAAGCATTTTCTAGTACAGGAATATCATAAAATACCTTCAGAAAAAATGTTAACTAGCACTGTCTAATAGAAATACAGTGCGAGCCACAGCTATCATTTTATATTTTCAATGTTATTGTTAAGTGGTGTCGAGGTGGTTCCAACTCACAGCGACCCTGTATAGGGTTTCCAAGGAGAGGCTGGTAAGTTTGAACCGCTGACCTTGAGGTTCAAGCCAACCTTGTGATAGAGTGCTTATCCTACAGTGCCACACCAGGACTCCAAAGCAATCAGAGATGAAATTAATTTTAATAATATACTTTATAGGTTTTCTTTTCTAGACCAAAATAATATTCATATTTAAACTTATCATGAACAAAAATGAATTATATTCTTTTTTCATAAGTCTTCATTTAGGAGTATGGAGCTGTAGGATAAGCAAAAGACTGCAAGACTGGTTCGAACTATAAGATTTGCAGTTCAGACTCACCAGTCACTCCTTGGAAACCCTATACTTGGTTGCTATGAGTTGGAACCAACTCTAAGGCAATTAAGAACAACATCAAGTCTTCATTTACACTTTCATTTTGAGTTAAATGAAACATTTTTCAAGTGCTCAGTGACCACGAATGCACTGCATTAATGCGAATATAGCCGAGCAAATATGAATAACTGGTAAGTTTGAAGAGCCATGCCCACCCCCCGACTGCCACCTCTGTCCCCAGCCCTCACTGGATTCACCTTCTACACAGACTTGTGAGGAAGAAGGGGGGAAGGATGTGTTCTTAACACACCAAGCTGGAAATCAAAATCCTTTTCCCAGTAGAAACAATACTAAAAACAATAGTTCTATGGTTAAGTGACATTAAGGGTTAAAAAGGCTTTCCTGGGGAGGAAGATCTGGGAACCTAATCATCATTTCCAACACTGTATTCAGGAGATAAAGTGTTCCAAGTTCCTAATACACCAGAGGCCATGTTTACTTAAGAGTTTTTCATTTAAGGACTTAAATTAAACCAGTCCGTTTCCTTATTCATCCTCCCAAATGGAGGGTCCTTCCATCCTGTTCTTGTCTGGAAGGCACATTTATTCCCAAGATGTGGAGCAGCTGCCATGTTTGTCATTCTGTGAAACTAAGCATCCTGTCTTCTGAGCAGCTCTAATGATCTTCCTGAAACAAAGGCAAATATTTGCCCTTTCCTTACCGGTCCTTCTGCCATGTCTTCCCTCCCAATCCCAACCTTGAAGCCAAAAGTGACCAGGCCAGCACTAATGCAAAACTAGGCAGTTGCAACTGCTTTAGGGTCTTTTCCACCTTTCTTTCTCCCCCCTCCCTCCATCCAATCTTAACTTATGGTTCTACATAATAATAACAGGCAAGCATACAGATAACCAAACCAAAAACCATTTGTCATCCAGCTCTTCAAATCCACCTAATAGCTCTTCTCCTGAGGAGAACATGTACAAACTCTAGCTTGTAGGTTTCGAAGCACTTTTGACATCCAATCAATACCAACTAGTCACAATCTTGACCTGATCAACTGTATTCTCATGAGGTCCCTTGTATCTTCCCCCTCTTCTCTTGACATTCCCTATATATTAGCCCAACTCCTCCAATTATCCTCTCAGACCCTTGAGAGCTAAGACTAATGTCTTTAGCCAGTCTGATGTCCCTTGGGCTAGGGCTTTCTTGGTGTCATCTTAGATCCAGTCAACGAAGCCTGGAACTGAGAAAGTGCTCAATAAACCTATGGTAAATGAATGTCTAATTGTTGTAGCAGCCTCATAGCTACATCCTCTTTCTAAGCCCTTTTACAAACCATTGTCAAACCAATCTTCAAGAAACACACCATTTTTATCATATCATTTACCAGGGTGATAAGAGTTAGGGCAGTCAGAAAGGGAGGGGTGAATTGAAGGAAGAGGCCCGAGTTTCTTTCTGGAGTGATAAAAATGTTCTGTATCTTTGCTTGAAGTGGTGGCCACATGAATGTATACACATTTAAGAATACCAGTTGTTCATTTAACATTTGTGTATTGTACTGTAGATAAATTACACTTCATTTAAAAAAAAAAAGAAGGGTTATATGTTTATCTTACAAAAATACAATTCTACCTATTACAAACCTTAACCTAAATGAAAAGTAATGAACATTAAGGAAAGGTAAAAATGTTAATAGTGATTACCCTTTGAATAAGAACAATGGATTTGCCCCACAAATTTTTGAAGCCCCCCTCATGCTGCTTGCAAACTTTTTTCCATTTATTGCATGGTCAGTAAAATCGAGTCACTCCTTTGGGTACAGAGGTGTAAATATGGAGAAGTTCAAATGTGTGCCAGTAAAGAGCTCATATTCGGGAGGCCAACATGGGTATTGATAATCACCACATAACATGCTAAATGCTATACTTAAGGTCTGAACAAAGTGCTATGGAACCCCGGAAAGAGTGGCCACCCTGTTTGGAGTAGGATGGGACAGTAGGGGAGGATGACTTCTGAGAATGTACAGTGAAGAGCTGAGGCATGTCAGTTCAACTAAAGTGTGTCCCAGGCAGAGGAGACAACATATGCAATTTTAAAAAAAGAAAGAAAGAAACAAGAGGTATCGTGCGTGTGGAGAAGAGAATCTAATGGCTCAGAGTGGCTGGAGTCTGAGGTCCACAAGAAGATTAGAAAGTGGTAGACAATATTCAGTAATGCTTGTTAGTAATCTCATACATGAGCCCTAGATATCCACAGACAAATGTAAAAACCTTCCCTAAAAGCCGAGACTGTAAATTCCAAAAAGGCAAATCCCCCCCCACCCCCCAAAAAAGCTAAAGAGGATAGAGAGAAACACTGTTAACTGATGATATATGGAGGGGATAATAATCAATGTAATGAAACAAGCTATATGAATGGTTGAATGTGAAACTGATGATGTGCCCTGTAAACTTTCACTCAAGCCAAAATAAAAACATTTAATAAAAATTAAAAAAAAGAAAGTGGTAGACAAGGTTGTAAAGGTAAGATAGAAGCTCATCATGAAGGGCCTTGGAGGCCAGGCTAAGGATTTTGAATTTTGTCCTGAAATGTCACTGAAGGATTTTTAGTAGAAGAATGCCTTTTGTTTTTGTTTACTTTACTTCATTTAATTTTACTTTATTTTATATTAGGAATGATCCATCTGGTGAGAGTAAAATGGAAGAAGGGAGACCCATTGAGTGGCTGCTACAGCAGTGGTCCAGGTGAGAAAAGATGACGGCTGAAACACGGGATGCACAAATAAGAATGAATTTAGGATACTGAATAGGCCAGACTCTATCATTTTGTCAGTGTCCCTCAACTGGCTTCCAGCCGGTGTCTAATCTGAAGACAGTACTTATTCCCTTGCCCAGGAATCTGATCTTCTACCAATAACTCTCCCTTTTCTCATTTCAAAATGCGATAGTCATATGTTTAAAATGGCCAATGAAGAAGATAAAAAGGAAACAAGATCTTGCAAGAGAAACAAATCATCATAAAAGCCTTTGTGGTATTTTGAGTTCCCAACGTATCTTCCCTTGTCTATGAATGCTTTCACATGCTGTGTTGCTACTGTATTTGCCCCAAGGCACTTCCTATCTACAATGAAAGTCTCCCCCGCCAAAGTCACTGCTTTTCCAAATACAGTCCACAAAATCAATGCATGAGCATATGAAAAAGTTATTCAATAGTTAAAATTCCCATAGAAGTCTGGAACACAGATCATCTTTTTTTTTTCAGAGTGTAAGCTTACTTCCTAAATCTGTAAACTGAAATTCTTCTTGCTGATACATGTTGACAAAGGCACGCCGACAGCAATAAAGCTAAGCTAGCTACAGGATGTACAAAGGCCACAGTCAAGGGACATTTTCACTTTTTCAAATTTATGTTTTCAAATTACAGACTGAGGAGATGTCTTTGAAACACTATCTTTTCCTATTTATGTATTAAAAACCTCTGCCCACTAGTTCTAAGTGTGCGCCAACTATTTCTAGAAAAGTGGCCCTGTTTTATGTTGAAAAGATACTACTCCTTCCATAAAAGATACTACTTTAAGAAGCCGTTTCAAACATAAAACTATTTGAATACGTACATCCTAACTAAAATAAGCACTTTTCTCCTCCACAGGACATCCAGTCTAATGGCTCACTTTCTACCTGGTACTTTCAATTTGTCCAGAGTTAATGGTAGTAACAAGCCTGCCTCTGCTATTCACTGAATAAAAGGAAGTTATGATTCATAGCAAAACAAAACATACATGACAGCAGAACTTCAGCCAAGACTATTAAGAACTAGTCTACAAAGAAAACATTTTCTTAAACCACATATTAGTCTTAAAAGAACACATTGGAAATCTTTTTAAAAATGAACAGGATTTCATCCTAACTGTGTACACTAAAGACACCAGGGTAAAAACTTGGCGTTAACACTTGCAAGACTCTGTACAAACTATATGTACAAAGTAACAATGGAAACAGATGTAGTATGTTTTTTGCTTTCATGTCGTATGTTTTTTGTATGGTGGTGCTCGGCTGCAATTTGAACGCACCAGTCAATCCGTGGAAGAAAGAGGTGGCAGTCTGATTCTGTAAAGATCACGGCCTTGGAAACCCTGCAGGCCAGTTCTACCCTATCCCATAGGGTCACTATTAGTCCGAATCGACTCAGTGGCAACAGGATTTTGGGGAATCAAATTCCGTCACTGCAGAGCTCACTGCAAGTAACAGGTCTGACGAATTATAAAAGAGCATGTAGCATGTACTGTGTATGGGATATGCTGTAAATGTTACTAAATTGTCAGTGAAATACTAGATTCACCTACTTAACAGTATATATTCATGAAACAATCCAAGTCACAGTAATTTCTCACAACAAGATTTATTGTCAGCGCTTGTAAGTGGATATACTGGGAATAGTTATATGCCTATTAGCAAAAATCCTCCCAACCAAATTCACAGCTTATGCCTGTTACAACAGCAACAGAAAGGAATCCTCTAGTAAAAGATAAAATTCGTTTTGCAGTGTTTAGAGTTGTATGTAGCCAAGACCCAACAAAGACGCAGTTATTGTAAGAAGAAATGATGGCCCTGTCACCTTAGACAAATTTAAAAATGCACTTTACATTATTCTGCAGAAAAAAAAAAAATAACAAACTACAGAGAGAGAGAACCCTAGATAAAACCTATCTAATAACACAGTGGTGAAAGGACCTCAAAATCATAATGAAGACTGAAGTTTTAATTAATTCAATTGTCAGATGCCTGCTGACAAGTGAAAAAAGACCTATTTGAAAAATTCACAGACGTTCTAAAATTTCAAACCTCCTAAACTGGCTAGATCTTAAATGCAAAAGAACAAATAGAGGAGAGGTGGGAGTGAACAGCAGGGAGTGGCTAAAAGAGCCTCAGAAAATGTTCAGAAAAAAATGACCTATCATTAGCAAAATGACAAGAACATCAAGAAGACTATAAACCTTTTCCAAATACATATAAGATTAAAAAAAAAAAACTGAATAATTTTAGAAAAGCATGGACTAGAAAGAAAATTATTAATGAGTAAACAAGGAGCTCTGGTAGCGTAGTGGTTATGAATCGGGCTGCGAACCTTAAGGTCAGCGGTTCGAAACTACCAGCTGCTCCGCGGGAGAAAGATGAGGCTTTCTACTCCCGTAAAGATTTACACCCTCGGAAACCCTGTACAGGGTCGCTATGGGTCGGAACCGACTCGATGGCACATAACAACAACAACAAACATATTACATGAAGTATCTCCCCATGCCAGACCTACATATGAAAAAAACATCCAATGCAAATTAGAAGAATTGTTTTTCTTTGAAATAACTTTTTTTTTTAGGCTATAAGATGACCAGATAAAAAGAACTAATGGGTGGAATTTCCACTAAAAACAAAATCCAACTTTTCCCCTCTGTTCATAGAACGATCTGGATGCTTTAAAATACCACAGATAAGTTTCACAGCCACTAAAAATTTTAAGTATGAAGACTATGTGGCAACCTGGAAAATTTCATGGGATAAAGTAGGTGGAAAAAGCAGAATATCAAGTACTATATAGGCTATGATTACATGCTGTGTAAAAAGATGCCAGGATGACTGTTATTAGGCTGGGGGAGACTTCTTCTTTTCCAATTTTGCCATTTAAGTTTTATAAAATAAAAACTATTATTAAACAGAGAAAAAAATCCTCTACTACCAACCTTTGTTGTTGTTATGTGCCGTGGAGTCGGTTCCGACTCATAGCGACCCTGTACTGTAAATCTTTACCAGAGCAGAACGCCTCATCTTTCTCCCGCGGAGCAGCTGGTAGTTTCGAACTGCTGACCTTGCGGTCCCGCAGCCCGATTCGTAACCACTACGCTACCAGAGGCACTCAGGAAAACATTAAATCATGTTCCTTTAAAGAAAAATTTTTAAAAAGGCACTCTGCTTTGTAGTGGATCCTTTTTACTATTCCAAATCAAGGAGCAAGACTTGAGTTGCTCACACTATAAATGGTGGGTTCTTATCTCTACTGGTACTCAAAGAGCATAGACCCTCAGACTTAGGACGTGCAAACATCTGCTTTACTATGGGGGGCGGGGAATGATCACACCCTTCGGGAAAACTGACATTTTAAAAGCTTATGAAAATTTGAAACCTGTCTACTTTTACTCCATTTTTTCTAAATAAAAAAATTTTTAAACTGAAACAATGTAAGGAAGCCGGAACACTTTTAGGGGCGGGGGTGGAGTGGAGGAGAATTTAATAATCAAATACGTTATAAAATTCACCTCCCTTTGATTCTCTTCTTTCTGAAGGAACATTCTATATGACCAACTCTTCAATCTGATAGTTTCTAGTAACACCTCATTGTGCTGAAAGAGCTTACAACACTTTACCCAGACTGCACCTTCTCAGCACTGTGGAGATCATTGAGGGGGAGCTGGGAGGGGAGGGAAAAGGCATAAAAAATTACGGTAATATTTTTTTTTATTTCAACTACATATACAAGCAGGACTCTAATGCAGGTTTTTATGATTTGCGTTCTATTGGATCTGGCCACAGCAAGCAAAGCCCTTCTTTATCTCCTCACTGTAGGAGCATAAATTGTTCACGACCCCACACAAGTAAAGTCCTCCCTACTTTTCTCTTACAGATCAGAACCCTGGGAATCAAATCCTGGAATGTGCCTGAAGAACAGTGCACACTCAGTCCAGTCCTGCCCTCTTTTTCTTTCTTTTCCCTGGACAACCCCCCACGTGGTTAACACAAACTCCTTTACCATGTAAATAGGTAGGCCAGGTCTCTAAAAACCTCAGTCCTAGTTGGTTTTGACTAGCAACCCACCCCCACCCCATCGTGCCTCGGCTGGAATCTCCCATGAAACTGTAGCAGTAACTAAGGTAAACGGACAAATTCTGGAGAAGAAAGGGAAAGGGTTTCTCCGGGTTTGGGCGTGGGGAGGCTTGCAGGGCGGACAGATTTGTCATTGGGTGGGGGTAGGTTTCAGGCGACAGAAGTGAAAAAGCAGCCTGGTGAAGGCCAGTGGCCCCGCTGCCATGCTCTCAGGAAGGGGAGGGAACTGGAGGAAAGGAGGGGGCCGCAGAAGGAGGCGAGGAAACCACGGAGGGCGGGAGGATGCTGGGGGCGGGCCGAGGGCGGAGCTACGGTCTTGAAAGCCCGCGCAGCGCAGGCCCTGGGGGTGGAGCTGTGCGCTCGGCCCGCCCTCAGCCCCCGCGCTTGCTGAGCGCACCGGGGCGGACCGCCTCCTCGCCTCCCTCCTCCCGTCCTCCCTCCTTTCAGCAGCGCCCTCGGTCCCTCTTCTCGCCGCCTCATACAAAAGCAAAATGTCCGCCATCTTCCGCGGTGGCGGCGCTCAGCGCCGCTCCCGACCCGACCCGCTGTGGCTTCCCCGCGGGGGCCACCCTCCCGGCCCCTCCCCGACCCGCGCTGCCGCGACTTGGAAGCCGGTGCCGCTGTGCCCGCCCTCGGCGCGCCCCCGCGGTCTGCTGGGCGACGCAGGACCGCTGCGGGAGGGGACGGGGTAAGCTGCCCCGCCGACCTGCCCCTTTGCGCCCACCCGCCCCAAAGGCCCATTTACCTTGATGCAGTACGGGGGCTCGTCGTAGGTGACCAACATGTACCTGTCTCCGCGACTGGCCGGGTCGCGGGCGCGCAGCTGCGGAGCAGGGATGACGGAGATCAGGGATGAGCGCAGGAAAAAGGGAGGGGTGACACGGACGTTACAGAAGCAACTGAATCCACCCCATCCCTGGGGGGGCTCTGCCCGTGTCTGCCCTCCCTTCCATTTACCTTCAGGAATAACTCCACAGCGCCTTTGGCAACATCCAGATAGGAGGTGCCCAGGTCAGTGCGCTGGTTCATAGAGGCGGACGTGTCTATGAGAAACAGCAGGATGGGCATCTTCCTCCGCAGCCCTGGCTGGGGAATCCCCGCTCGCCTGGCCCTCTGGTCCTCACTGCCCTCCTCCGAGACCCAAGCCCTCAACTCTCACTGAGCCAGGGAGCAAGAGGCAGAAGGGAGACGGGCCAGGACAGATGGGACTGCTGCTGCTCTCTGCAGCCCCACTGTCCCCTCCCTTCCAGGGAACTTGAGAGTGGAAGCCTGTGTAGCCCTGGGGCCCTCCCCCTGCCTCTCTGCTGCCACGACTACTGCCGCCACCGCTGCTGCCGGGACCACTGCCCAAGCATCCGTCCTCGCTCACTCGAGCGCTCCCCCAGACTGAGAGCCCTCTCTGTTCACCGCCACACAACTTCTGTCCGATCACCTACCATGGGCACCATGTGACCAGGACCCACGCCATTGGCTGCCAATTATGTGATATTTGCATATTCATTAGATGACAGAACAGGGGAGGGACTTGGGCGAACCCTGGGAGTTGAAGTTTGAACCCAGGCAGGGGGTAACGGGAAAAGTTAAGGACCCTCCCTAGGATTCTCCTTTCCAGGAATTGAAAGCCATTAGGATGATTAATTCTGTAGTGTTGTTTTGTTTGTTTTTTTTTGGATAGAGTTTGTCGTGTTCTTCAAAGGTGAGGGTGAGAAAGGAAGAATAGATTTGAGCAACAGATGTACAGAAGTACAGAAACAGATGCTTAGCCAATGGCTAAGACCATAGCCTTTCAGAAACGACAACCTTATTTCCTGGACAAACCTACTCACGTTCTTTTAGTTACCCCCACTTCCACCCCCATCCATATTTGTAGTCCATTGTTGGCCTTACAGTCCACATTTATCTACTTAGGAAGGAAACTTTTTAAATTTAAACTCAGTTGCCTAACCCAGCCTGCTATATACAGTCTTCATCAGTTTCACTGAGCACTGGAAAGTATTGGCCCGCCTGTGCTAATTCCACTCCGCTATTAGGTTGCATACATAGCCTTTACACATGGGAGGTTTAACCAACCTAGATTCGGATTCAACTCACATTTATTGAGCAGCTATGAAGTACCAGACACCCACATTAACCTCATTTAATCTTTGAAATAAGTAGGCTAGATGGTGCTCAATTTTCAGTAAAGGAATCTGCAGCTCAGCAAGGTTAGGTTAGTGTTCAGGATGCTCACAGGCCTGGCTCTGTGGAAAGGCTCAGTAGGTAGGTGGCTGCACTTCCTCTGGCCTGCCTCTTTTGCCCACAAATAGCAATCCTGGCAAAGGGCTACAACTAGGGGCCAACATTGCCAACCAGAGAGGGATAAGAGGTAAGGTGATTGTAGTTTGTGGCTATGGCCTCACTGAGTCAGCTTCTGCTGGCTCTCCAGACAATTGAGGGGACTTTCTCACCCAATGAAGTTCTATAGATGGGTGTGGTAGAGGTAAAGGAGTACCTTTCCTGGGCCATGTAGACAACTGTGGGTTGGCAAAAGAATAACAGGACTGAGAAAACATCAGTTCAAAGAGGATCCTGCCATGGCCTGACCATGCTTGATTAACTACTTTATGTAACACAGTTTTTAAATATGGAGATTTGTATTCCTAGAAGTATGCTATGCACAACATGGAATCCTGAACTTAAAGAAATTTATAATTTCTAGAAGACAAAAGATTTTACATATATACGTTGTCATTATTAAGTGCCGTTGAGTCGATTCCAACCCATAGCGACCCTGTAGAGGGTTTCCCAGGAGCAGCTCGTGAGCTTGAACCACCAACTTTGCAATTCAAACGACTTTGCAGTCTGATGCATTAGCCCACAGTGCCACATCAGGACTTTTTACATATATGTTGTTGTTGTTGTTGTTGTTGTCAGGTGCCATCGAGTCGGAACCGACTCATAGCGACCCTGTGCACAGCAGAACGAAACAATGTCCAATCCTGGACCAACCTCACTACCGCCGCCACACTTGACGCCATCAATGATGCCACCTGGCTGATCCACCTCGTTGGGGGTCTTCCTCTTTTTCTCTGACCCTCCATCTTACCCAGCATGACATCCTTCTCCAGCGACTGTTCTCTCCAGACAATGT
>NW_006409016.1:726415-738372 GCF_000296735.1 Chrysochloris asiatica | reverse complement strand
TCTGCTCCCGTAAAGATTTACAGCCTCGGAAACCCTGTACAGGGTCGCTATGAGTCGGAACCGACTCCACGGCACATAACAACAACAAATATATATATATACTCCACATCGTATGTTGTTGTTAAGTGCCATCAAGTTGGTTCTGATTCATAGTGACTCTGTATGGGGTTTCTGAGGCTACAATTTTTGTGAGCGCAGAAAGCCTCATCTTTTTTCCATGGAATGGCTAGTGGGCTCAAAACCACTGAGCTTGTGGTTTGCGGTCCAGTGTGGTGTGGCACTGTAGGATAAACACTGAACTGTTAACCTTAAGGTTGAAAGTTCAAACCCACCAGCTACTCCTTGGAAACCCTGCCCAGGGCCACGCTGAGTTGGAACCAACTTTATGGCACTTAGCGTAGTGGTTACGAATCGGGCTGCAAATCGCAAGGTCAGCAGTTTGAAACTACCAACTGTTCCGCAAGAGAAAGATGAGGCTTTCTGCTCCCGTAAAGATTTACAGCCTCGGAAACCCTGTTCAGGGTCTCTATGGGTTGGAACCGACTCGACGGCACTTAACAACAACAACACAGTAGACTTTGATTTTAAGGAGTCCTGGTGTGGTGCTGTAGTATAAGCACTGGACTGCTAGCCACAAGATTGGCAGTCCAACCAAACCTACCAGCGTGTGTCCTAGTTATCTAGCACTGTTATAACAAACAAATACTGCAATTGGATGGCTTTAGCAAACAGAAATGTATTTTCATAATTTAGGGGACTAGAAGCCCGAATTCCGGTGGGCTCTGGAAGAAGGTCATTGTCTCCTTTGTGCATCTGTAGATCCATCAACCCTTGAAATCTCACTGTACCTTGGCATCAGTCTTTCCCTGGATCTAGAAGTTTTACAGTGCAGGGACCCCAGGTCCAAAGGGCTCATTCCCCTCCCAGTTCTTCATTCTCTATTCACTTCTCTCTCCTTTTAATTTGGAAGATAAAAGATGTCGCAGACCACATCCCTGGGTATTGCATCCTTACCTTAAATCTTTTATTGGTTGATCACATCAGATTATATCATGGGGAATCATCACATAACTGCCACATTACATCATTATATAGCTGCCAAACCACTGACAATCACGACCCAGTCAAGTTGATACATATTTGAAGGGACAAAATCCAAACTATGACTATGTCAAAAGTTCATGGGAAAATTCCATTATCTTTTAATTCCAGTTTTCTACAAACATTTTGAAGCCCACTCATATGTGTATGTGCATATACAAATGTATATGTGTGTATGTATATACTGTCTTGGTGTGATGCTGTGGGATACAGCACTAGACCACAAGGTTGATTTGAACTACACAGTTGGTGGTTCAAACTTACCAGCTGCTCCTTAGAAACCCTATACAGGGACATTATGAATCAGAACTGACTCGACAGCACATAACAATAATAACATACATATATGTGTGTATATATGTGTGTTATGTTTGTGTACCATTCAGTTACAACTCATAATGACCTTTTTTATAGGGTTTCTGAGGAGCCGCTGGTGGGTGAAGTGCCAACCTTGAGGTTAGCCATTCAGTGCTTATCCTACAGAACTACACCATGGTGGTCATAAAGGTCTATTATATATATATGTATATTATATTTTTGTTCCATGTATTTTATATATGCATTCAATAATATTTTCAGAGAAATAAGATTTCAAAGTAAGTCAATGGCAATATATGAATCCCCTAGTTTCTGTTAAGTTCTGATTAGCTCCAACCCTTGATGACTATTGTTAAATGTCATTTTCAATGACTGTTTCATAGAGACAGGCATGCCTATGAGGAGCAGCAGGATGGTCATCTTCCTCTGCACCCCTGGTTCCAGCTCCCAACTCAACTGGCTCTCGAGTCCTCTCTTTCTTCTAAGGCACCTCTGAGTGGACCCAGCAGCAGCCAAATGTGTTTACAGTTTACACCACCCAGGGACTCCAGTATGCGGATGTGGGGCAAACAAATTATGCAAATAAAAAGTGCTTGGGAAGTAATGAGTCAGTGGTCTAGAAGTTCCAAAGCTTCTGTGTATGAGACACAAAGGGAGTGTGAATACTCTTTCAGCCGGAAATAGTAATATGCATTGTATATTTGAGGCCAGTCTGGTGGAAAATAGGAATTAAGAGGGGAAAAAAGGATGAAAAGATCTCTAGAAAGCCCCTTTTCTATTCTGATAGCATATTGAAGATGCTAACAGCGTAGGTTACACCTTTTCTATTGCTGTGCAACAAGTCACCACAAACTTAGCAGCTGAAAACAACACACATGATCTCTCACTTTCCATTGGTCTGCAATCTGCAGGGTTTGGCTAGGGTTCTCAGTCTGGTAAGACTGTAATCAAGGTGTTGACTGGGCTGCATTTTCATCTAGAGGCTAGACTGGGGAAGAATCCCAGCTCATTCAAGTTATTGGCAGAATTCATGTGGCTTCTCTATAGGCCATTCCATAGCTATTTGAGTTTTCAGTGCCGTCAGGAGAATCTCTCACTCTAACCCAGTGGGATCATATAACGTCATATAATCACACAAATAACATCCCACTACTTTTAGCACATTATGTTGATGTTAAGCATGTCACAGGTTCCAACCACACTTAAGGAGAGATTGTAACAGGGCACAGCACCAGGGGAGGGGTGGAAATCATGGACGCCATGGAGGATGGGATTGGTGGTGGTGGTGGTGTGCCATGGAGTAGGTTCCGACACATAGCCATCCTGCATAGGATTTCCGAGGCTGTCAATCTCTCTCCTGCGGAAAGCCTCATCTCTCTCCTGCGGAACAGCTGGTAGTTTCCAACTGCTGACCTTGAGGTTAGCAGCCCAACTCATAACCACTATACTACCAGAGCTCCTTGAGGATGGGATTATTACCTAGAAAACCACTTTGCTTAGTCCACGGTTTCCCTTAACATAACTCCAAGTAATCAAATACCACTTTCAGTCCACCAGATAACTGTATAGGGACACTTGGCTGCTTAAACGATGCTTTAATTGAAAAAGCATAAGATTTCTTCTAAATAGTTTACATTTTATTCTGATCAGTGAAATACATATAAGGACCACTGAGCTGTGGTATGTCACAGTTCCCAAAAGATATTTTTAAAAAGCTCCTTTGTACTCTGCCACCCCGTGACACACCAGGACCTGTCAAGACTGTACCAACTCATAGCGACTTTATGCACAACAGAACGAAACAGTACCTGGTCCTGCACCAACCTAACAATCGTTGCTATGCTTGAGACCATTGCTGCTGCCACTGTGCCAGTCCACTTCATTGGGGGTCTTCCTTTTTTTAGGTGACCCTCCACTTCACCAAGCTAGATGTCCTTCTCCAGATTGGTAGTTCCTGATAATATGCTCCAAGTATGAGAGATGAAGTCTGGCCATCCTGGCTTCTGAGGAGCATTGTGGCTGTATTTCTTACAAAACAGATTTGTTTGTTCTTTTGGTGGTCCATGGTGCTTTTAATATTCTCCTCCATCACCGTAACTCAAATGCATCAATTCTTCTATGGTCTTCCTTGTTCATTGTCCAACTTTCACAAGCATATTTGTCACTGATGTTGTTAGGTGCCATCCAGTCACTATCGACCCATAGCGACCCTATTCACAACAGAACTTAACACTGCCCAATCCTGGGCCAACCTCATAATTGTTGCCATGCTTGAGCCCATTGCCAATCCACAAGCATATAAGGCTATTGAAAATACCATGGCTTGAGTCAGATGCACCTTAGTCCTCAAACTAACATCTTTGCTCTTAAACACTTTTAAGAGGACTTGTACAACAGATTTGCTTAATGCAATAGTCGTTTGATTTCTTGACTGCTGCTTCCATGAGTGTTGATGGTGGATCAAAGCCAAATGAAGTTTGACAACTTCAGTCTTTTCTCCATTTATCTTCATGTTATTTATTGGTCCCGTGGTGAAGACTTTTGTTTTCTTTACATTGAGTTGCAACCCATACTGAAGGCTGTGGTCTTTGGTATTCATCAGTAAGTATTTTAAATCCTCTTCATTTTCAACACGCTACGTTATTTCATCTACGTTGGTGAGTGTTTCTCCAATCCTGATGCTACATTCTTCACATAATCCAGCATCTGGGACTATTTGTTCATAATTGAGCAAGTATGGTGAATAAATATGGTGAAATAATACACCTTTCCTGATTTTAAACCATTCAGTGTCCCCTTGTTCTGTATGTGCAACTACTTGTTGGTCTATGTACAGGTTCCTCATGAGCACTATTAAAGTATTCTAGAATACCCATTCTTTCTTTGCAATGTTGTCTGTAACTTGTCATGATCCACACAGTATAAAGCCTTTGCATAGTCAATACAGCACAAGTAAACATCTTTCTGGTATTCTTTGCTTTCAGCTAAGATCCATCTTACATAAGCAATGATATCCCTTGTTTCACATCCTCATCTAAATCCAGTTTGAAACTCTGGCAATTCATTGCCAATGTACTATTGCAGCCATTTTTAAATTATCTTTAGCAAAATAGTACTTACATGTGATATTATTGATTTACTTCAATTATTTCCACATTCAGTTGGGTCACTTCCCTTAAGAATTGGCACAAATATGGATCTTTTCCAATAGTTGGCCAGTTGGCTGTTTTCCAAATTTCTTGGCATAGATGAGTGAATGCCTTCAGTATTGCATCAGTTTGTTGAAAGATTTCAATTTGTATTCCATCAATTCCCAGAGTTTTGTTCATTGAACCTTGGACTTCTTCCATCAGTATCATTGGCTCTTGACCATATACTACTTCTTGAAATTGTTGAGCATAGATTATTTCTTTTTGGTACAGTCACTATGTGTATTCCTTCCATCCTATTTTGATGCTTTCTGCAGCGATCAATATTTTGCCCATAAAATCCATCAGTATTTCAAGTCAAGGATTGAATTTATTTTCCAGTTTTTTCAGCTTGAGAAAGGCTGAGCGTGTTCTTCCTTTTTGGTTTTGTAACTCAGGGTGTTTGCACATTTCATTATTATACTTGACTTTGTTTTCTCTACCTACTCTTTGAAATTTTCTATTCAGCTCTTTAACCTATTCATTTCTTATTTGTCCTTTGGCATCTCTACACTGGAAAGCAAGTTTCAGTCTCTTCTGACATCCATTTCTGTCTTTTCTTTCTTTCTTGTCATCTTTTGTTTCTTCTTCACATATGCTGTTCTTGATGTCATCCAACAACTCTTCTAGTTGCCTATAATCATGTATCAAATTGGCTCTTGAGATGGTCTCTAAATTCAGGTGTGATATGTTCATGGTCATAATTTGCTTTTCATGGACTTGTTTTAATTTTCTTCAGCTTCATCATGAACTTGTATATGAGCAATTGATGGTCTTCTCCACTGTCTGCCTCTGGCCCTGTTTTAGCTGATGATAACTCAAGCTTCTCTATTGTCTCTTCCTACAGATGTAGCCAATTTGATTTCTGCGTATTCCATCGGTTAGGTAAATGGGTATTGTTGTCGTTTATGTTTTTAAAAAAATACATTTACAATTAATAGATCACTAGTCTTGCTAAATTCTATCATGTGATCTCCAGCATAACTTCTATCACCAAAGTCATATTTTATAATCACTGATCCTTCATCTTTGTTTCCAACTTTGGCATTCTAATCAGCAGTAATTGTCAATACATCTTGATTGCTTGTTAGATAAATTTTGCACTCAAGACATTGGTAGCATTTTTCAATTTCATCTCACTCACTTCAGTGTGTAAATCTCACCAATAGTGGTTTTAACTTCTCTTGTGTTGTTGTTGTTGCTAGGTGCTGTCGAGCTGGTTCTGTCTCATCGTGCCCTTATGCACCATAGAAGGAAACACTGCCTGATCCAGCTGTAGCCTCACAATTGTTGTTAATCTTGAGCCCAATGCTGCTGCCATGGTGCCAATCTGTCTTGTTGAGGGTCTTCTTTCTTGGTGACCCTCCACTTTACCAAACATGATGTCCTTCTCCAGGAACTGATCTCTCCTGATAATATGACTAAAGTTTGAGAAATGAAGTCTCACCATCCTGGCTTCTAAGGAGCATTCTGGTTTTGCTTCTTCCAACACAGATTTGTTTATTCTTCTGGCAGTCCATGTACTTTTAATATTTTCCCCAACACCATAACCCAAATGCACCAATTCTTCTAAGGTCTTCCTGATTCACTGTCCAACTTTCACAGCATATGAAGCAGTTGAAAATACCATGGGTTGAGTCAGATCCTCAAAGTGACATCTTTACTATTGAACACCTTAAAGAGATCTTACGCAGCAGATTTGCCTGTTGCAATATGTCATTGGATTTCTTGACTGATGTTTCCACGAGTGTTGATAATTGTTATTAAGTGCCATCGAGTTGTTAAATGCCGTAACAACACTGTATAGGGTTTCTGAGGAAGGCTGGTGAGTTTGAACTGCTGACTTGCAGTTCATACTGACCTTGTGGTCTAGTGCATTAGCCCATAGTGCAACACCGGGACTCCAGTGTTGATAGTGGATGCAAGCAAGATGAAGCCTTTGAGAACTTCAATCTTTTCTCCATTTGTCATGATATTATTTATTGGTCCAGTGGTGAGGATTTTTGGTTTTATTTACATGGAGTTGCAACCCATACTTAAGTCTGTGGTTTTTTTATCTTTATTAGTAAGTATTTTAAGTCCTCTTCTCTTATAGCAAACAAACTTGTATCATCTATGTATCACAGGTTGTTGAAGAGTCTTCCTCCAATCTTGATGACACGTTCTTCTCCAGATAATTCTTTTCTGATTATTTGCTCAGTGTACAGATTGAATAAATATAGTGATGTAATACAACCCTGGCATACACCCTTCCTAATTTTCAATATTGAGGGTCCCCTTTTTGTGTTCATGCAACTGTCTCTTGGTCTATCTATGTACAGCTTCCCCATGAAAACTATTAAGTATTTGAATATTCATTTTCCACAGTGTTGTTCAAAGCTTGTCATGATCCACACAGTTGATCATGTCAGTAAAGCAAAGTAAACATCTTTCTGGTGTTCTCTGCTTTCATCCAAGATCTAAGATCCAACAATGATATTCCTCATCCTGAAAATAGGGAACTAGAGATATCAATGTATAATGAAGTCAACCACAAAGAAGGAATAGTATAGATACGGAACTTCAAATGTCAAGAAAGTCAAGTAGATTGAAAGATAAAACAGATTGTTTTAAGTAAAGAATAAATTAATAAATTTTAGGGTAACCTCAAAGAAAAATAATATACTTGCACATCAAAATTTTAAAAAGAGGAAAATAAAAAAAAATTCATAAACATTAACAAAACAGAAATTAAAATGAAAAGAAAACCCACAAACAAAATGAACTCAGCATAGACAATAGACAATTCTATGGAACAAAAGCATACAGCAGCACCATAAAAACACACAGAAAAATTACAACAATCAATTCCTACGTATTTATAATCACACTGAAGGTAAATGGATCAAATGTACCAGTCAAGAGACATAAAAAGCAGAATGGATAAGAATATAAGATCTTTTAGTATGTTGTCTACAAGGGACATATCAAAAAGATAGAGATAGCCAAAATGTCCATCAACAGAAGAATGGTTAAACAGACTTTGGTACATGCACACAATGGAATACTACAAAACATTAAAGAATAATGATGAATTTTGAAACACCTCACAACATGATTTAACCTGGAGGACATTATGTTGAGTTAAATTACTCAGTCACAAAAGGACAAGCATTGTATGTGACTAACTTGCAAAAGACTCCAGGTGTGGCTCTGTAGGATCAACGCTGGACTAAACCATAAGGCAAGCTGTTCAAACCCACCAGGTACTACTCAGAAACCCTATATAGGGTCGCTGTGAGTTGGAGTTGACTCGATAGCACTTCAACAATAACAACTTGTAAAACTAAAAAAAAAAAAGGTTTCTTGATAAAATAATCTATGGTGGTTATGGGAGTGGTGGAGGAGGGGAATTTATTCATAGGCTAGAGGATAGACACATGTTAACATTAGTGAGAGGGCAGGCAATATTCGAGAAGGAGGTTAATAGAAGAAAGGTAAAGGTAGGGGAGACACAGGGAGGAATGCAATAGCGAAAGTGAATAGAGGTAAATGCTATTAAGTGTTGTTACACGAAGAGCATTGCAACCATGTAGTGAAGCAAAGTGGATGGTTTGTTGAATGTAAAACTGATGATCTGTGCTGTAAACCTTCACTCAATTCATAATTTTTTTAAATAAGGTATTTGCAGGGAGGCATGGCTTGATGGCAGCTAGGGTGGAGGTGCAGCACAGTGAAGTTCGCCATCAGCCATACCACAGAATACCAGGCAAAGCAGATCCAGGGCAGAGCTCCAAAACTCGGAACCACATAGCTAGGAATACTTTAAAAGTTTGAAGGTTTATAGCTAGTAGAACTTGAAGCTGAAGTAAGAAACCGCATACTTTTGAATGTGCCGGGTTTGGCGGCCCAGAGCCGACATCTTGGGTGAGGCCAAACGGCAAGACCAAGTGGGGGAGCAGACACACCACAGGAAAACACTGCGGGAACCTCAGAGCAAAGGTGGTTTTGCTTTGTTCTGATTTTCTTTTTTATTTGATATCTGGTCATTGCCCCACTCACACACACTGTTTCTCCACCTCCATTCTGGTGACTAGAGGTGGGTGCCTGAGAGAGTGGACACCCCCCACCCTCACCACTGGTGGGTTCTTCTGCCACACATACACAAAGATACTTAGCCCAAGAGCAGACCCTGAACTTTTTTTCTTTTCTTTTCTTTTCTTTTTTTTTTTAATATGGGAAAGGCCAGGACAGGGCTGTAGAGAGGGAAAGAAAGTTAAAAAAACAAAACAGGTTGAAAATGAAATTAAAGCCTGAGGTATAGCATAAAAACCAACATGGGATCTTGAAATTTCTCAGGCAGCTTTGAAAGCAAGAAGCTGAAGAAAGGATATTACAGTCATACTAATATTAGGCTACAGAATTTTTTTTTTCCTTCTCTTCCTCCTCTCCCTTTTCTGTGATTATAGACTGCAGTATGCAGTCTAGTTTTGTTTTGTTGTTGTTTTTGTTTTTTGGGGTTCACGGTTTTTTCCCCCTTGTATTATTATTTGTTTTGCTGGTGCTGTTTTATGCTCTCCTTTCTACCTTTGGGGGGACTCTTTTTCTCCCTATATTACCCAAGAAGAGTAGGCAAGTGCTGCCATATAGTCAACCTACAACCACATCCTATAAAACACCAAAACCCAGGCAAGAAAAAATACCAACTGCCATAAACCAGGGAGGCAGACAACACCTGTGAAAGTTACTCTGAGTTAAGCAATAAGAAGAGTGAAAAGGGAAGCCCACATCCTGATCACATCTCCCTGGAAGCAATCAGAAAGCATAAAAAATACCAAAACACATACTCAATTAAGTATTAAGGCCACAGATAAACACTAAACCTGCCCAAGAAGCAAAAGCCATATCAGCACATGTCCAGAAACAAGAAAAAAATGTCTGAGACAAATGATCTGGACTCCATTCTGGAAAGAGGGCAGGCCTTGGAAATGCCTGAGAAGGAATTCAGAAAAATGATTATAAAATATTTCAAAACACTTTACAATGGAGTTGAGAAAAATAAGGAAGAAATCAGGAAAGTGCTACCAGAACAATCAAATAAGATAGGTACAGCATTGGAAACAATCCAAAACCTACAGAAAGAGGTTCAAATGATCAATAATAGAATATCAGAAATAGACAATACTCTGAAAGGACAGAGGAGGAGAATAGAAGAGATGGAAGGCAGAACCAGTGAGCTGGAAGAAACATCTCTCAATACCACTAATGTACAAGAGCAAACAGAAAAAAGGATTAAAAAAAATCTGGAAAAGGTCTAAGATTCATGTTGGTCAACATGAAGAAGAATAACTTAAGAATTATCGGCATTCCCGAACGGGAAGAATCACACAAGTCCACAGAAGAAATAGTTGAAGAACTTCTGGAAGAAACTTTCTCTAACATCCTGATAAGTGAAAAGACAAACATTCAAGAAGCTCAACAAACCCCAGGAAGGATAGACCCCAAAAGAAAATTACCGAGACATATCATAATCAAGATAAGGAGACACTTCTAAAAGCAGCTAGAGAAAACAGAAGTGGTATATACAATGGCAAGCAAGACAGATTAAGCTAGGATCTCTCAGCAGAAACCATGCAAGCAAGACGGCAATGGGAAGACATATATAAAACCCTGAAAGAAAAAAAAATGCCAACCAAGAATCTTTTATCCAACAAAGCTATCAGTCAAATGCAATGGTGTAATCAAAACATTCCAGGATAAACAGAAGCTAACAGATTTTGCCAAAGCCAATCCTGCGCTATAAAACATCCTAAAGTGAGTTCTGTGGACTGAGAACCAACAACAACAGACAACAACCAGAGATTGACCTACATGGCAGCACCTCCCAGAATTAAATCGACAGAAGGAAGAATCAAGAAAAGAATAAAACTATAAGAACAAACTCAGAAAATCTAAGAGGTCAGTCTATGAGCAAAATAGTTACAATGTAAAAGAAGGTAAACACATAGGAACAGAGATCCAGATGGTGGGAAGGTCAGGTAGGTTACAGGATAAAATAGACTGCACTCAATGGAGAGAAAAGTTAATGGACTATAAGAAAGAAAATAAACACTTCACAGCATACCAAGAAAATGAAAATCCAAGAACATGGAAACATTAAACCTATAAGGAAACTCACAAGAAAGAACGCAAAAAGCACGAACTCAGCAAAGGAAGACACATAGACCAAAGAAAGCAGCAACACCACATACACACACAAAAAACCATAATGGCAGCAATTAATCCACATCTATTGATAATTACACTAAATGTAAATGGATTAAACACACCTGTTAAGAGACAGAGAGTGGCAGAATGGATAAGAAAACAAGATCCTTCAATATGCTATCTGCAAGAGACACATCTAACACACAGAGACAAAACCAGATTAAAAATCAAAGGATGAAAAAAATTATACCAAGCTAATTGCAATAAAAAATGAACAGGAGTGGCAGTACTAATCTCTGATAAAATAAACGTTAAGGCAAAACCAAGCATAATAGATAAAGATGGACATTATGTCATGATTAAAGGGACAATTGAAGAAGATGACTTAACCATAATAAATATCTATGCTCCCAGTGAAAAAGCTCCAAAATATTTAAAGCAAACTCTAATAGATTTGAATAAATAAATAGATGAATCTACAATAATAGTGGGTGATTTTAATACACCACTTTCAAAAATGGATAGAACAACCAGAATGAAATTTGAGAAAGACACAGAAGAACTACACAACACAATCAGCCAACGGGACCTCATAGATGTGTACAGAGCATTCAAGCCAACAACTGCACAATACATGTTCTTTTCTTGTGCACATGGAACATTCTCCAGAATAGACCATGTCTTAGGCCACAAAACAAATTTCCATAAATTTGCAAATATCAAAATACTACAAAGCATCTTCTCAGACCATAATGCTATCAACAATAGGAAGACCAAGAAAATCAAGTCAAATACATGGAAATTGAATAACACCCTGCTGAAAGCAACTGGGTAGTAGAAGAAATCAAACGTGAACTCACAAAGTTCCTAGAAACAAATGAGAACGAAAACACAACATGCCAAAACCTTTGGGACACGGTGAAAACAGTGCTGAGAGGACAATTTATTGTAATAAACACACACATCCAAAAGAAGAAAGAACTAAAATTAACACATTAACACAACATCTACAACAATTGGAAACAGACCAACAGAGGGAACCTACAGCCACCAAAAGAAAAGAAATCATAAAGATTAGAGCAGAAATAAATGAGATAGAAAACAGAAAAACTATAGAAAGAATCATCAGGACAAGAAGCTGGTTCTGTAAAAGGATTAACAAAA
>NW_006409016.1:714013-723271 GCF_000296735.1 Chrysochloris asiatica | reverse complement strand
GGAATGGAAGAACAAAGCAGATGGGAGAAAAATTTGGCAGGTTTGCATGGGCTAAGTGGGACAGAGGTAAATAATGATGTATGTACAACCTTGGAAAAACAGGGCTTTGGGATACAGGGATTGAGACATGGTTGGAATGGGGGAAATAATGTTAAGATAGATGCTTGGCTGTCTTTTGAATCTTGGTTTCCCTTGCATACCATTGTAAAACAGACACTTGAGGGGGAGAGAAAGGAATAGCCAGAAATATCACCATAGAAAGCTTGTAAGTCTGTCTTCCGCCTATAACTGATTGGAATACCTAAAATGGGGCTACAACGTGCCCAGTGAAGTAGGCTTCCTGTGGAGCCTCTGCATTACTTAAGATTATAGATGGAATTCTGAACAGCATCCATAATCTTCAGAGGTGGGAAATTTCCACTTGAAATGACGGACAGACCAGCCTGGAGTGGCTAGAAGAACAGAAGATACTTCTTGAAAGAAAGACCAACGGGAAAAATACAAAACAATATAGGCAGACCGACTGATTGCTCGCCCAGAAGACATCAAGGCAAGTGGTCAGGTCCCCTCAGAGCAAACCCCCTTCCAAGACTAAGACTCAATGGGAATACATGCTCTGATTGTTGGCCACGTTGGTCACCGATAAGGGGAAGTGAGGGGAAAAACAACAATGAAACTGCAAGCGAAGCCCTGCAACATTCAATAGACTCCTGTGAACCCGGGTGAAGACCTGGTTGGCCAGCAGTGTGGCAAGACCTGGGGACTCTTTGGCCCAGAGTCAGTAACATAGCCACAAAGGACTAGAGTGGAGAGTGACTTGTCCAGCTGATAAGATGAGAGGGCATATGCACAAGAACACCCACACTTGCAGATAGTACCCAGTTGACCTGGTTTCAGTGACTGGATGATCAGAGTTCAACTAGAAGAAGAGGAAAAAAAAGAATAATCTGAGACAATTTGATGAACTTGGCCTACGCCTATGGACGCAGTAGCTCAAAAGAGGGACCAAATCTTTACAGCGAGGATCATACCCACCCCCTCTGTACACAGAGTAGACAGGGATGGACAGCTTGGACATTGGCTACCCAAAGTGGGGGGACTAAAAAGGCAAGAAGTGACTGGCTTTACAAGCTTTCAAGAGGGAGCCTAGATCCAGAGGGAATGGAGGAAGGTAGAATCTCCACCAAGTAGTTTGTATCCAATCTGTCTAGGCGGGGCTGATGAAAGGAAATGCAGATAGGTTTTCTTGTGATACAATAGTGAATAATTGTTATCAGGACTGATTGTGAGGGTTGGAAATATGAAGGTAGACATTTTGTAGCAAGAAGAAGAGTGATTAACTTTGCAGTCTAGGAGTGGAGGTCCCTGGGACCATCAAGGGAGAAGAGCGGAGAGCGGGACCCCACCCAGAGAAGCAGTGACACCCGAGATGGAGGCAGACTATGACGTGGAGAGATGGAGCAGCTGGAGACTTTAGATCCAGAGAGGGAGAGGGGCTGTGTGCTGACTACCGGGGAGCAGGCATGTAGGGTATACCCTTTGGTTGGTTGATGATGCGTGGAGGGGATTGTAAACATGGCAATGAAACGATATATGATAGGATGAATGTAAAACTAATGTTCTCCCATGTAAACTCTCACATAATTTATAATACAACATTAAAAAAACATAAAAAAGGTATTTTCAATGAAAAAGTCGTTAGTCTACTCATACATTTACCTTCAGCTATTATTTCTTCGTCCTTCTGCTTATTGTTTACTTTTACCCAAAATTTCTACCTTGGGAAGAGACATCAGGTTCAACTGCTATACTATTTCTGTTCAATTGCTGGTAGCAAGACCAGTCTAGCAAATGCTTCCTCCTCAGTCCACTCCAATTCATGCTAAGTTGTTGTTGTTAAGTATCATCAAGTCGATTCTGACTCATAGCAATCCTGTATAGGGTTTCGGAGGAGCAGCTGCTGAATTTGAACCGCTGACCTTGCAGTTCAAACCACCATTTCAGTCCAGTGCATTATCTCACAGCACCACACCAGAACTCCATCTCACTGTGAGGGGTGGTGGTGGTGTGCCACGGTGTTGGTACCGACTCCTAATGACCCTGTATAGGATTTCCGAGGCCCTAAATCTTTATGGGCACAGAAAGCTTCATCTTTCTCCTGCGGAACATTGGTAGTTTCAAACTGCTCGCCATGAGATTAGCAGCCTGACTCATAACCACTACACTATCAGAGTTCCTTTTCATGGTGAGTAGGGTAGCGTAGTGGTTACGAGTCTGGTTGCAAATCTCACGATCAGCAGTTTGAAACTACCAGCTGTTCCGCTGGAGAAAGATCAGGCTTCCTACTCCCATAAAGATTTACAGCCTCGGAAACCCTGTACAGGGTCGCTATTAGTCAGAACCAAGTCCACGGCACAAAACCAGGCAAACTTTCCTCTGCTTTCCATAAAGTTATCAATGACTAACCATTGATAGGTGGTCCATCTCTCCTTCTTCCCTGTCTGTATTCGTCTGGAAGCTCAGCTGAACCCTACCCACCGTGGGTGACCCTGATGGTATTTTAAATACCGGTGGCATAGCTTCCAGAATCACAGCAACTCACAAGCTACCACAGTACAACAAACTGACAGACGAGTGATGGAAACTGCCCCATGCATCTATTTATTTATTTATTTTGTTATTGAGAAAATATGCAGTAAAATATACACTAATTCAATAGTTTCCACGTGTACATTTCAGTGGCATGGATGACAGTCTTCCAGTTGTGCACCCATTCTCACCCTCCTCCTCTGAGTTGTCCCTTCCTCGTTAACATCAACGCAGCCCCCGAAAGTTCCTGAGCAATCTCCATAGGCTTTCAATGGCTGATTTTTCAGAAGTACGTGGCTAGGCCTTTCTTTCACTGTACTTCGGGGTGGACTGGAAATGCCAAATTTTCAGTAAGCAGCCAAGCATATTAGACGTTGTACACTCAGGGATTCTTATCAGCATTAGGGAAGGACAGATGGTTTCAGTCACACAGTGCTCCAGTGGTTACGGACATTCAGGCCTCACAGGATGACCCTTTGTGGAAGAGATATTCTCTCCACATGGGTGAATGCGTGTGTGTGTGTGTGTGTGTGTGTGTGTGTGTGTGTTCGTATTTTCTTGTTTCCTTAACAGGGCCTGTTGCTGATGCTTTTTGGTGTATGTCAAATGGAATTGTAGCAATGTAAGTATGTTAATGGTAGTGGTGGTGTGCCGTTCCATTGGTTTCACCTACAGCAATCTTGTATAGGATTTCCGAGGCTGCAAATCTTTGCTGGAGCACAAAGCCTTGTCTTTCCTTCTCAGAGAGACTGGTAGATTTGAACTGCTGACCTTGTAAATATGTTGTTGTTGTTATTATTAAGTACTGTAGAGTTGGTTCCAACTCATAGCGAGCCTGTATAGGGTGTCCAAGGAGAGTCTGCTGAGTTTGAACCACTCACCTTGCGAGGGGCCCTGCTAGTGTCCTGGGTTACTAGTTGGACTACTAACTACAAGGTTACCAGTTTGAACGGGAGAAAGATGAGGCTTTCGGCTTCTATAAAGATTTACAGCCTTGGAACCCCTATGCCGGGTTGCTATGTGTCAGAACCAACTCGGTAACACAGAACCACCACCAATATCAATGAGATGGATTGGCAAAGTGGCTGCGACAATGATTTTTAAAAATATACATATAGAATCTGAAAAATCCCCAGGTCTCCTTTTAAATTTCAAAAGTGACACTATACAAAAACTCATAACCATTTAGTGACTGGTGGGTTCTTTCAATTAAACCAAACCCTACGTCAGTGGCATAAAACCTCTGTTCTTCACTTCATGGAGGGAAGTAGGCCTCGTCTTATGCGAGAGTATATGGAGGCCTCTTGATTGTGGTCTTTTGTTTTATTTTGACACAAGTAACTTTACATTTCCCAAAGCCCTTTCGACATCTTTGTCTGCTACAAACATCAGTTCCCTTGTACTACAGGTTACTCATGGCTTGACTTTTTCTCATACTAGAATGAAAACTCCTTGAGAGCAGTCACAACCTAAAACCAATGCTTGATGCAAAGTATATGCTTAATAAATGGTCACTGAACAAAATCGGACTGGGCTGTCTGTGGCTTTCATTTTTTCATTGTCTTCCCTGGCACTAGAGTCTTATCTGTGGCTCCTCTCCTCTGCTTCCTCAGCGTTTCTTGCTGCTCCCTGACTGACAACTCCCATTCATTTGAGATGGGAGGTCCAGCTTCTCATTCCTGTGGCCTTCCAGATTTGGGCCCCTATCACCTCCTTCAGGCCAAGCCCTTGACCTGACACCCTCCTCCTAAGCCAGCCAGCTTCCCTTTCACTCTGTTCCTGTCTCCTGTAAAGAGACTCTTCTTTGGGCCACTGCTCTCTGTTTGTCTCTCTTAACTCAATCCTCTTCCCAGCTGCTCCCAAATTTCAGGCCTGTTTTCCCTACCAGGCTCCTGGCCAATACATGATGGATTTCATTTTCCACTGCAGCTCTACTACTACTTGCACTAAGCATCCTGTCTTCTTTTCATTTTGCTTAGGCTTTTTTTTTTTTTTTTTTTTTAAAGCAAATTTCTTTTTGAGCAACGTTACTGTGGACTGGGATAGTAAGCAAGTCTGAGTTATTGCTGAGTTGAAAAAATTTCTTACATATTTCTCCCATTAAATAAACTTGCTATAGATTGTTCGTCTATTCCTCAGAATTTGTGCGCCTTATTAAATATTTCTGCATGCATTATGATGAACTCTTTATTAAATCTATATAGTGAAAGAAATATTTCTTTATTACTTTAATGTAAAACTTGAATTTTAAGAATTTATCTGATATTATTGACCTATTATATTTACATATATTGCTTGGATTCAATTGACAGTGGATTTTTACACTTTTACAGGAGTGTTGCTGTTGTTAAGTGCCATCGAGTCGATTCTGACCCATAGCGACCCTGTATAGGGTTTCCGAGGAGCAGCTGGTGAGCTTGAACCGCCGACCTTGCAGTTCAAACGGCTTTGCAGTCTGGCGCATTAACCCACAGTACCACACCAGGACTCCATACAGGAGTGTAATGGCCTAGAAATTATTTTTCTTTTGTTGTTCTGGCCTAATTTTGATGTCAAGGTTAGTTTAGATTAATCAAAGGACATGATAATAAAAGAACAATGAAAAGAAAGGACACAGTCCAAGAGTTGAAGGGAATTGAGATAAATACTTTTAACTGATGGTTTTTGGATGGGATTGCAATAATTGAATGAAATGAAGTGCTTATGCTTTTTGAACTTGAGAGTTATTGAAAAGAGTTTTGTCTTTCCTCTTCATGTCTCAGCTCTTTCCTGTTTTTATTTCATTAATATCCCCTAGGAGTCCTGGTGTGGCGCTGTGGGTTAATGTGCCAGACTGCTAAGCCATTTGAACTGCAAGATCAGCAGTTCAAGCTCACCAGCTGCTCCTTGGAAACCCTATACAGGGTCGCTGTGGGTCAGAATCGACTTGACAACACTTAACAACAACAACATTATCCCCTAAACCAATTCACCATATACACTCCCTCATTTGAGGTCTTTTCACCTAATATCTGGGGTTGCCAAACATCTCTCAGGAAAGCATTCCTACCAGGCACAGCTCTCCGAGCCTTCATTCCCTTCAGAACAAATGTTAGCATACTTGGCCCCATGTTTACATTTTATGTATATATGTAGCCCACAACCAAGCAGCAGATGCTTTACTTTGGAGGGGGCAGGGCTTGGTTCCTCCTTCCTACTCTCCAATGATTTGCTACTTCTTGCCCGGAAACAAAGGCTCATCACCACATCTTGACAAAACAACTTTACTTAACCTACTCCTGACCCCCTGGTAGTCCAGCCTTTCATGGCTCTCAGGGGAGTATAAACTCTAGCACCCACTCCCTTCACAGGCCCATATAATCTGGTTTCTCTCCCCAGCACTCCATAGAAACTGCTCCAAGCTCCGCAGTGGCCTGCTCCTAGACAAATCCCATGGTCTGTTCTGTATTTTCCTTTGTTGATTGTGGAGCTGTATGTCACTTGCCCTTTGGGGCCCCTGATCACTTTGTTTTTCAAAGCCTACCACCTCTTCCCTGGACGATTTGATTTCACCTTGACTGACTCCAAAACTTGAAACTTAATCTCTGTCTCACAAAAAAACTTGATTATTTGTACAATTTTTAAAAAAAACTTCTTATTGTGAGTTGAGTAAAGGTTTACAGAACACATCATCAATCCCACATTTAACAAATTACACACTTTGTGTCATTGCAATTCATTCCATGAGCCATCAGTTAACAATATTTACTTTTATTCACCTTATTTTTCCCTCCCGGTTACCCCCACGTTCCTTGTAACCATTATAGATTGTTTTATTTAGCAAAATATTTTTTTTTAATTTTTTTTTTTTTAACTTTTTACAATACTTGTTACTAAGTGCCATTGAGTCGTCATCCTACTCATAGCGACCCTGTACAGGGTTTCCCAGAAACAGCTGGTGAGCTTGAACTGCCGGCCTTTTGGTCCAAGTCGATGTTACAGTCCAGCGCATTAACCGACAGCGCCACACCAGGACTCCTTTTACAATACTGGTATGCAAAATTTTTCCTTCTGGGATTGACTATAATGTCCTCCAAGTTCACACATGTTGTAAGGTGTTCTGTGGATTCTTCATTATTCTTCAGTGTTGTGTAATATTCCATTGTGTGTATTACCAATGTTTGTTTAACTATTCTTATGTTACTGGGCATTAGGGTATCTTGCTATTGTGAAAAGTGCTGTAACAAATATGGTATGCATATATCTAATCGTGTCACAGCTCTTACTTCTTGAAGATGTATATCAAATAGAGGGATTTCTGGGTCTTAAGGTATTTCTATTCCCAACTGTTTGAAAAATCACCATACCGCTTTTCACAGTGATTGTACCATTTTACAGTCCCACCTACAGTGTAGGAGGGTCCTGGTCTCTGTACACCTTTGCCAGCATTCGGTGTTTTTTGCATTTTGGAACGTTGCTATTAATGCTGGAGAAAGAATCCTGGTGTAGCGCTGGTCTGCAAGGTTGGCTTGAACTGCAAGGCCCAGCGGTTCAAGCTCACCAGCCGCTTCTCGAAAACCCTACATAGAGTCACTATGAGTCGAAACCGACTTGACAGCACTAACCAATCATAACAAGATGATATATCATTGTTGTTTTGATTTGCATCGCTTTACTGTCTAAGGAAGGAGCTCTGGTAGCGTAGTGGTTACAAATTGGGCTGTGAACCTTAAGATCAACAGTTCGAAACTACCAGCCACTCTGCAGGAGAAAGATGAGGATTTCTGCTCCCATAAAGATTTATAGCCTCAGAAACCTTGTATAAGGTCGCTATGGGTCGGAACTGACTCGACGGCACTTAACAATAACAACAACTGTCTAAGGAGCTCTGGTAGCATAGTGGTTATGAATCAGGCTGTTAATCTCATGGTCAGCAGTTCGAAACTACCAGCTGTTCAATGGGAGAAAGATGAGGCTTTCTGCTCCCATAAAGATTACAGCGTCGGAAACCCTGTGCAGGGTCACTATAAGTCGGAAACAACGCCACGGCACATAACAACTGTCTAATGATCACAAGTATTTCCTCATATGTTTGTTGGCTGCCTGAATGTCGTCTTTGGTGAAGTGTCTGTTCATGTCCTCTGTCCATTTTTTAATTGGATTGTCTTAATCTTGTTGAAGCATTGAAGTGTTCTATAAATTGTGGAATGTAGTCCTTTGTCTTTGCGAAACATTTATTCCCAGTCTGTGGTTTATCTTTTCAATTTTTTTGGTGAAATCCTTTGATGCATGTAAGTGTCTAATTTTTAGGAGGTGCCAGTCATCTATTTTGTCTTCTGTTAATGTGTATTCAGTTAGATAGTGTATTTATGTCATGTATCAGAACTCCTAAGGTTTTCATTGATGATCTGTATAGTTATAGGTTTTACATTTATGTCTTTAATCCACAATGAGTTTATTTTTGTATACAATGTGAGATCTGGGCCTTGTTTCATTTATCTCTAAATGAATTTCCAATTTTGCCAGCACCATTTGTTAAATATACTCTCTCTTCCCCCATTTAATGCATTTTGGCCCTTTGTGGAAGATTTGATGGATTTACATCTGCATTCTCAATTCTGTTCCATTGATCTGTACCAGTACCAGTACCAGGCTGTTTTGACTACTGTGGCTGTGTAGTAGGTTTTGAGATCAGGTATCCTACATTGTTTTTAAATAATGCTTTCCTTATCCATGCTTTCTTTCTTTTCCATTTAAAGTTAGTGATTAGTTTTTCCATCTCTTTAAAGAATGATGTTGGAATCTGGATTGGGATAGCAGTGTATCTATGGATTGCTTGGGGTAGTGTTGACATTTTCACAATGTTAAGTCTTCCTATGCACAAGCAGGGTATATTCCTCCATTCCTGCAGGTCTTCTTTGATTTCTTTTAGTAGTGTTTTGTAATTTTCTTTTTATAGGTCTTTTGTTTCCCTGATTAGATTGATTCCCAAGTATTTCATCTTTTGGGTAACTATTGTAAATGGTATTGTTTTGCTGATTTTATTTCCAGAGCTCTCTTCATTAGTGTACGGGAATATAATGATTTTAGTGTGTTGATCTTGTACCTTGCCACTTTGCTGAATCTATTGATGAGTTCTAATAATTTTCTTGCTGAGTCTTTGGGATTTTCTAAGTATAGGATCATATCATCTGCAAATAGAGAGAGTTTTACTTCTTCTTTGCCAATTTAAATATCTTTAATTTCCCTTATAGCTTTGGCTAAGACTTCCAGCACAATTTTGAATAGGAGTGGTGATAAGGGTCATCTTTGTCTGGTTCCTATTCGCAAGGAGAGTGATTTCAGTTTCTCACTCTTTAGAGTGATGTCAGCTGTTGGTTTTGTATATATGCCCTTAATGATGTTGAGGAATTTCCCTTCTATTCATATTTTGTGAGGGCTATCATCAGGAATGAGTGTTAGATTGTGTTAAATACTTTTTTTGCATCAATTGATATAATCATTGGAATTTTGTCGTTTGTTTTATTTATGTGGTGGATTACATTGCTTGTTTTTCTAATACTGAACCATTCTTGCATACCTGATATGAATCTCACTTGGTCATGATGTATTATTATTTTCATATATATTATTGGATTCTATTTGCTAGGATATATATGTGTGTGTATATGTGTATGTACATATATGTAT